>NW_012027550.1:0-318 GCF_000956235.1 Wasmannia auropunctata
AAACACCTAATTGCAACAGCTGTGTTTGGTGAAGAATGATACCGACGAGGCTATCGTGTACGTTAAAGGATATCAAAAACGAGAATGGCTCGGTGATATGCTCGATGCGAGAGTAGTCATTGAAACTCTAGATACTGATTACGAAGATGTAGTTTCTTTGAATAATCTAAGTGTTATTAATACTGTGCGTTGCGGAAAACATGTTAAGAATTGCGCATTACAAAATGTATTTAAAATATATAACTGGTGGTCACACCATTAAATAAACAATAAAATGTATAATATTTTAATCAATAAAATGTGAAATTTTTAATATTA
>NW_012027550.1:338-782 GCF_000956235.1 Wasmannia auropunctata
AGATGCCGCGACTGAGCCTGAAGTTGAAATACATAAGGTGCAATGGCGAATGCCTCACGTCATGTTAAACGAGGTCAATAAACTGTCCATGCTACGAGCTTTGGAAAGCGGCCGATATCTGAGCGTGAGTTTTCGCTCGTGGGATCTGTACGAGTACCCCTTGTTGCAGAGCACTACCAAGCATTCATGGGCTGTGAAGACTGCGACGCAACTAGAAAAACCACGATACGTTATCTTTGCCTTGCAGACTGGTCGAAAGAACGTCATGTCTAAAGATGCTTCTTTATTCGATGAATGTAAATTAACCAATGTGAAACTTTATTTAAATTCAGAATTTTATCCGTACGACGACTTAAATCTAGACTTTGATAAAAACAGATACGCCATCCTGTTTGATATGTATGCTCGTTTTCGTAAAACTTATTACGAGATCGGAAGAGCACA
>NW_012027550.1:2725-4027 GCF_000956235.1 Wasmannia auropunctata
AACCCCCCGCGGACCCCTCTGCCCCTCACCCCCCCTCGTAGCCCCATGGAGTAGAACCGGCCTATAATAGCTACTCACGTGTCATTGTTTGTAAATTTGCCTAATACTACACGTATATTCCCTTCACTTGTCTATACACATATTTCACATAGTTGGTATACCGTATCTATCGGACGTATCACGACGAGAATTTAGGTGTTTCCGCTTGTAAAAGTCGATACGCATCAATCGATCGATTGTAGGTAAAAATATTTGCCCAAGTACAACAGTTGTATCAATTGTACAAAATGGACGCGACAATGTTGTTTCGATGGCAAAAAAAACAAATTCAAAGTTCTCGTGTTACTACATCAGCGGAAATATAAGGTGATGCAAGACGTTAACGACGCGGACTAAACTCTACAATACGATCAAAGAGAATAAAATATTTTTTCTTATCTGTACGATATTGATATCTGTTGTAACAAATATCACAATTGCGACGTTTATCAGAATTGAATTCACTTTTACAAAGCGGTAAGGAAATTGTAAAACAATCGATCGTAATATTAGATATCTAACGACGCAAATATCTAAATCAACGTTACGCAAAGGTTTAAGTTGTGCGCGAATCGAACGGCGATTCATTTTTTGTTCCCGTAACGCTATGCAGTATATATCGTAACTGCAACAATTCCTTCTCACGTCGGACAAGTTTCAAAGAATGTCGATACACCAACAAAAGATTATTACCGTTCTCACTTTTCTAGCGTCGTTCCTTCAATCCAATACATTATTTCTCATCCGCGAGTAACGTGTTCCCGAGTGATGTGAAATGTTATTCCCCACGTCAACCACGGTTCTTTCGATCCAATGCAAACTTTCTCACGTTAGAAAAACAAGTCGAACCATTTTTCGATACATCGATAATGGGCATTCGAATCTGTATCAAGGGAATACGACGATTCGAGGGTCGCTCTGTAATAATACATCGGACTGCAAGCGGCAGCTCGCTTAAGGCGATGCTGGAATACCGACATTTGCAGTTGGAATGATAACTTCAAAAATACTGAACGGAATTAAAATCGCTTTTACAGGATTGAAATAAACATAAAATGTAATGGGGCAGCTATTTTTTTGAGTAAAAACGACAAAAATTAAAAAAATACCTTTTTTTTGAGTCGTACAGCGATCGTAACCTATCACCTGACGTAAACATTTCATTGGTATAAAAGTTCTGTAGCTCATATGTACAAAATAAGTAGCTCGCCCCCTTCGGATTACAGAAACAAATAATACAAGACCTTTTGAGCTACAACTGAA
>NW_012027551.1:0-662 GCF_000956235.1 Wasmannia auropunctata
TATATATATATATATATATTGTATATCGGTTCACTGAATAAATTCTCGTCTAGCTCGATTATATATATATATAAACACCGGGCATTACATACGGACCGATGCGCGTAGATGACAAACGACGCGTTCTGATTTACGACACATGCGGCACGGGTAAAAGGACACGACGGAATTTCAGGCGGGATGCGCCACCCGCCGATTTACGCCGCTAATTAATGGCGAAGGACAAGTTAGCGCGGCCGTCATCGTAGCGACATCGGCGACAACCTCATAATCGTTATCGCGCGGCGGCGTCGCGTGTGATGTGACGTGTCGCGTGCGCGAGCGTCGGAAAAAGAGATGGAAAGGGGTGGGGGGGGCACGAGCGGGAGAGAGAGAGAGAGAGAGCGTACATTAATTTTGACGTACGCACAGGACGTGAACGGCGTCGAGAATTCGCCGCCTGTCAATAGTTGTTTTGCGGGCGGTAGCGGCGGCGGCGGCGGGGACGCGCCCTCCGCCACCGTCGTGCTCCACGACATCGGACAGGACCGCAACCCGTTTATTTAATCGGTGCATTATGCAAATTGACATAACGGCTCCACTTCGGATGCAGTAATCGACCGCCATCTCTCGACAGATTCACAATGGGCCAACATGTACGCTGAATAATTGGCAGTAGCGTA
>NW_012027551.1:3037-4588 GCF_000956235.1 Wasmannia auropunctata
TAAAAAAAAATGATTATTATAAAATAACAGGATTATGTCATTAATTATGATTAGAAGTTATTCTAAAAAATTTTAATTTTAAAATAGAGAGATTATATTGTAAAAATCTTAAATTAAAAGAAAAAAAAGAGACATTATTGATTGTTATGAATTTTAAATACAAAATTAAGAACGAATAATAAATAAATAACTTTGTAAATGAGATAAAAAATTCTAGGAATAATACAAAAAAATATTGTGGTATAATTATATAAGTATGTAATTAAATGAAAAATATTTATGTAGGATTATTATTATAAAATTTAATTTTTAGTTTATCTGTCTTTTTTTTGAAAATTCATAACAATCAATAATGTCTCTTTTTTTTCTTCTAATTTAAGATTTTTACAATATAATCGCTCTATTTTAAAATTAAAATTTTATAAAATAACTTCTAATCATAATTAATGACATAATCCTGTTATTTTATAATAATCATTTTTTTTAAATAAATAAAACAGCTCATGTAGCGCCTCATTCTCAAAAGTTTCATCTTTAAAACAATCTTTTATTAGTACAGAATACGACCGATGTACGAGATTAAAAATCATGATTATTCGTAGTTAATTATATTTAGATTTTTTCCAAAAATCAATATTTCCATTTTAGAAATCTGAACTTATTTATGTATTAATTATTTTTAATTTAAATATATTTAAATTTTACTTTCTTTATATACTTTAAACATATTTAAATTAAAAATAATTAATACATAATTTTAATTTTAGTTTAATTGTCTTTTTTTTGAAAATTCATAACAATCAATAATGTCTCTTTTTTTTCTTTTAATTTAAAATTTTTACAATACATAGTTAGGTTTTGTTTAGCATATTATTTTACATTAAAAATATAAATTAGTCGTATATAAAATTTTCTAAATATAATTTTACGCTTTGATTAACAGACTACTGTAATATATAAGCTTATGCTCTATATAATATATATAAGCTTTGTGCTCTTTAAGTTATTCGAATTCTCTTTCGAGTAGTTGAAAATCTCGTTAGATCGGATATGGGGATGAAAAGTGATTCGTAGCATTAATTCGGCTAAACTCTTGCTAATATTTTGTTAATAATTTTATAATTTTTGTACTTAATTAATTTATACACATTATTTATGTATACGTGTAATTCGTGTTTAGCGACGCTATAGATGAGCCTTTCAATAATTTTAAGCGCATTCTTTCTGTCTCTCTTCCTCTCTTTCTCACTTACAAAATCAAGGAAATCTCCCGTTAAAGAATAAACTTTCAAAGAAGATCCGCGTGAATAAAAATATAATATATGAGTACCAAAAAAAGCTATTTTGAGATAACATTAAAAGAGTTATTGTTTCCACGCGCTTCTAAAGGATCATAACTTTGCATATCAGCAACTATACATATCAAAGTAATAAAAAAGTAAAAGTTAAAGAGAGCGGTATATATTTAGATATTCTCTTCTATACTTTTCGAATCATCGTATTATTTATTAACTATAATATGTAAGAGACGTATCAGGCGCGTTGTACAAA
>NW_012027551.1:6481-7135 GCF_000956235.1 Wasmannia auropunctata
ATATATATATATGTTTATGGTTTGTTACATTCTGGAACCAATCATAAGTAATGTGTACATATGTATACATCGATCTACATTGATATCTTAACTTATATTTTGTAACTGTTTTTCATATGTATAATCAAAATGCAAAGATATATCAAATTTATGTTCTTTATATGTTTTGTTAATTTGCGGAACCGTTACAAAAATACGTTAAAATTATATTATAAGCAGTATACATAACGTAAACTGCAGTATACATATTTTTGTGACAACTATTGGCATCATATTTTGTAATTACTTATGATTTGTACATATTACATTAAATATAATATAATAAAATGAATTTTTTTAGTAATTTATTGGGACCGTATACATTTTAATTTCAAAGGGAATATCTATACTTCCGTATATAGATTTTACAATTTTTAATATAATATAGTATATATCGAGCCTCCACTACTTAATGAGAAAGTGCAAGAGCATGATGCAACTATCTATCATTTGTGAAAATTCTAAAAGTTTTGTCAATGAAGTATTATCAATACATTACAATACATTACGATATTATCGTGTACAAAAACTATTTTCCATACTATATTTTGCATAAAACAGAGCCTCAAATAATTTTTATTTTAATTGACTACAATCAGAAGTTTTCCGAAGCAA
>NW_012027552.1:0-2273 GCF_000956235.1 Wasmannia auropunctata
TTATTTTTTATGTTTCTTTTTTATTATTTTATCAATTTTGTATTAAAGAATAATTTTACAAAGGAAAGAAACATATATGGACATATTTTGCATATAATTATATATAATTATATGTGGAATTTTTTTTTCGGGTACTTATCAATTAATAAGAAACAATTAATACGTTACATTTGATAAAACTATCAAAAAAATCTATAAAAATAAAATAAGACGTCTTTTCGAGAGGCCATTATTATAATCACCCGTCATTATTAATTGTGCGTAGGTAATTTTTGCCATCACTAAAGGTTAGGCTGAATAGGCTCTGGGGTATTAAATTAATAAATATGAAGTATTGCGGAAATCAATTACAATACAATTCATCAAACAAGTGGCGAATAAGAGGAAGTCATACGAATCCCGTTGCGAGCCGGCGGGTGGCATTTGCCGGCGGTTCCGTTGTTAATTAACAGATGACGTATATCTACGAGGGATCGCATTAGTCGCTAATTGACATTGTTTTGAGCGTTGACTCTCGCTCAGTTGTACCTAGGTACCTGAGGATCGTCGCCCCTCTATTATACAAGTACGATTTAACGTTACATCTCGTCTCTAATGCCGCGCGCGAGAATTAATCTTCAATTGTGCGAGCGAGGCTCCAATTACTCTTGTTATATGACACATTGAATCGAGACGCTTATATCCCTTCCTCGCACACAAGTTCTTACGCTAACAGAGTCCCAAGCGAAATAAGTACGCTCGTCCCGTGTTCCTCGTAAATGTTGGATTTCTATCGCGATTCCCGCCGAGGGGAGTGCATACCTATATATATATATATATGTATATATCGAGTCGATTGCACGCAACGCGCGCAAGTCACGAATAATGAATAAGATAAAATTTAAATGTAATTGTTGTATTCGCGATAAATGTGCTTAAGAAAGCGAGGGTAAGTTCATATAATTGATAGAGACACTAATGGCACAGTTTTGCGTAACTTTGAGAACAATTTAACGCGGAGTAAACGCGGAGTACGTATTTGCTGAAAATGTTCTGTAAATAATTATCGCGACGAATTGCGTCCCGTCATATATAATCTTAATGCGATAACTCGCGTCCTGTATAAATATCTTTTGAACGTCTTCGGTGAGAAGATAGAGAAAATACATCTTCTATAGAAATAGAAGAGGTGCATTTACTCTGGCGACACTATATTGTGAAAGGAAATAATTTCTCGGAAGGAAATTATATCTATAAAAATCTTTCGCGAAAACGTACGTGAGATCGCGTGAGCGCGTTTTCAAAATTACTTTTCTATTAACGGGAAAGTAATTGGATTTTATCTCACAAGGCACTCGCTACACGGGAAGCATAAACTATTGGAGTTAACGAGGCGCCCCACGCGTTATACACATTGCCCCACAATTACGAAACTAAATTAACACACTAACCTCTCCCCCTCCCCCCTTCCACGACCCTACGCTGTTTAACGCATGAGGGTCGTATCGCAGCTAAATTTGATTACGGAGATAGTGTGATTCTTCGTGGCGGCGCGTAACAACGGAAATAGAATGTCATGCAGCACGTCGGCAAACGTTGTCGCAATAAAAAGGTCTATCGACGCCGTAATCGTGAAACCCTTTATACTCACGCGAGTCTCACTTTCCTCAATTAGTATAACGGATCATCGTAAAACCGATATCCATTCCGCCATGGTGGCTCTCAACATAAAGATAAAGTTATACGCGCGATCCCTCTTTTCAACGTAACATGACGGTAAACATAAAAGAGATTAAAATAAAAAAATCTACAATTGGCAGTTTTCTATATGCGTCAACGATCATTCACTTTGACATTTTGACCAGATTATGTAACGCTGATACACGTATAAAATTTCCTGTGAGCTTGATGCGAGCCATGTGTAACACAATCTTTCCGCGTTTTTTCAAACTGTATACCTTCTGAAAATCGTTCCACGCAATAAATGTTTAATCTCTGGTTTTAAATGTTTGAAAGAATAATAAGATAGAAATTAGCAGGGATTGGAAGTAACTCGTTACTTGTAACGCCGTTACCGTCACAGTTACTTTTTTTGATAACGGATTGATAACGACGTTATTTTATTTTTTTGGTAACTGTAACGGTAACATAGTTACATTTTTTTTATAACAGTAACGAATTATACAGTTACTTTTATCGTTACTTTTTGTATTTTGAATTTTTTGCATTTATGACAAAATTTTTGTATGTATATTCAATCTTCAGTTTTTAGCTAGTATTCACATAGTTTACTC
>NW_012027552.1:2293-4310 GCF_000956235.1 Wasmannia auropunctata
TTTATAGCAATGCTTATCAGTTTTAACATTCCAACAAATTATTTTGATGATTCAACAAAAAATTATTTTCAGATCTGTTTTCAGCAAAATTTTTAGACCTTTCAATAAAATCATTCTTTCCGTAATGCAATGGAAATTTCGCATCGCGTTGTCCTTCGAATATTTTAAAAATCCTCTGAGAATAAAAATTTGCGATCACGCTAGAAATCTCCGTCGTTCTTCTGTGCGTCCTGCTGCAATCAACGTTCACGCGTTATTTATTAACATTAACATACGCGAAAAGAACAATTTTGCTGGATTCAGATCAGAAAATAATTTTTGTTCAATAATGAAAATAATTTTGTTGGAAAGTCGAAATGATTGCTAAAATATCAAAACGTTTTATAGCAATGTTTATTAGTTTTAACATTCCAACGAATTATTTTGATGATTCAACAAAAAATTATTTTCAGATTTGTTTTCAGTAAAATTTTTAGACCTTTCAACAAAATCGTTCTTTCCGTGTATGCTTAAAAAAAGCATTTTCTTGAGCTTGACGCAATGCGTTTTCATATTTAAATCAGCCTTTTCGTTAGATAACCGTATCGCTGTTTATGTTACGGCAGTGCAATTTCCGCGCTAGAAACTTTCTTGCTGCAGTGTTATTAACTTTTTAACCGCGTGTGCGCCCGGCGGAAATTCTGAAATTCGCACTACCGCGCAGTAGGCTGCACAAACTTAAAGCGCAGTTTCACGATATAATTTACCGACTTCACGCACATATATCTCGTTATTTAATACCGTTAAGCTCACAATCCTTCCGCGAAGCTCACCTTTGACGTTTTATAATTTACATCAGTTTCCAAGATAGAATTCTATCTTGAATTTTATATGCCGCATATTTTCAAGTATGATTATACCTCAATATTATACACGTGTGTATTCCTTTGGGTTCTTGATTCTTTGAATATTTTTCCGTACATTTTATTCCATATAAATAAAATCATATAGGTATATAAAATAAAATTCTACCTGTATAAAATTCACACGACATATAAAATAGAATTCTACCTTATAAATCCGCGAACGGAAACTTCCATTTGCAGCAGATTCACTATTGTTTCACGATATTTGTTGACGACCGCAAACTCGCTGCGAATGAAATTCTCGGAAGTAGAAAAATTAAACATATATACCAATGACGTGATACTTCGTGGTCATTTAGGATAACCGTCCACGGTCTTCCTTGGCCAAATTTAATTTTCGTCACTGGGCCGTTCCTCAAGGAGTCTCTTTACATCGGAATTTAATTGTATTTCACACGAATATCAGCCTTCTTATTTCTCGGTGGATCAATCGACGTGAATCTCGCGAATGCGTCCGATCACCGAGTTAGAAACTTTTGAATTAAGATCTACATGTGCATGTGCACATTTTTTACCGAAATATTCGAAATATTTATGTAGTGTTCTTTGGACAAGTTTGCCGCTGGTAAATCGGCGCGCGGCGTCCGATTTACCGTGCAGCTGATCAACATATTGGACGCGTTCAAGCCAGACGAAGGCGCCAACTGCACGCCGGGCGGTTGAATGTGATTGTGGGGTTGGTGTATTTCGTTCAACAGATTAGAACCAATTATATTTAATCGCTTGACGAGCTAGATACTTTGCTTGAACGCAATTAAAGGCCACACGTACAAAAATTTTAGTCGTAATCGTAAGACCGTAAGCAGTGCAAATTGACCAATCACGATCAAAATTGCGGTCTTACGTTTTAGAATGTTCGACTGTAATATATTGATCAATATAGCTTACGGCTTTATGGTTACAATTAAATTTTTTGTACACGGAAAGAATAATTTTGCTGAATCTGCAGATCTGAAAATAATTTTTGTACAATAATAAAAATAATTTTGTGCAAAAGTCAAAATGATTGCTAAAATATCAAAATGTTTTATAGCAATGCTTATTAGTTTTAACATTTTAACAAATTATTTTGATGATTCAACAAAAAATTATTTTCAGATCTGTTTTTAGCA
>NW_012027552.1:4330-7767 GCF_000956235.1 Wasmannia auropunctata
TAACGAATTATACAGTTACTTTTATCGTTACTTTTTGTATTTTGAATTTTTTGCATTTATGACAAAATTTTTGTATGTATATTCAATCTTCAGTTTTTAGCTAGTATTCACATAGTTTACTCTTATTTTAAGACTGTTTTAAATAATGTCTAAATATATTAATATGACTCTGTGATTGATTTATGACATCTAATTAAGAATTCCATAAGTCAATTAATATCACAAATTAAATTGACAAGTACTTTAATAAGATATTTTTTCGTTATATATGCATCTTAAGATACTTTAAAAAATTTATTGTGAAAAATATCAGCTAAATTGCCTTTCAAGATCGAAAATTTAATTGGCGCGTAGTTTGTAAAATTGAATATGTATATATAAATTTATTTAGAAATTAAGCACTAAGCTGGAAACTCTAGCTCATATCAAAAAGACCTTCATTTTTCTAGTTATATTTTTATATATCGGTCTAGTGTTATTGCTGTATTGTTTTTATTAACATTAAAACAAAATTGCATCTTAAATTATTTAGATTGATCCTGTTTCAGCATTAAAAAAGTAACGAAAAAGTAATGGTAACGATAACGAGTTTTTTTAAGAACTAGTAACTAGTAACGGTAACGAGTTATTTTTTTAACTTGGTAACGAGTAACGATAACTAGTTACTTTTAAAAAGTAACTTTCCATTCCCTGGAAATTAGTCATTCAGAGATCTTTTCGCAGGAATTAACTTCTTCTTACGTTAAAAATCAAAATTTTAACAATATCTATGAAACTCTAAATAATTTAGGTTCGCTGTAATATGGAATTTTTCAATAAAATTTTGCGTGCCTTTCAACGTAGATTCTAAGAATAAGATCGTTAGTCTGAAATGATGGGAATATTCTGTCGATCGATATCCTTGAAACAAAAGAGCGAACCGTAAGCCTTGACGCAACACCATCGGTCATTGCTAATTGGTTTACTTCATCAAGTGTAGTCTCGCAATTAATATACGACGCCGTCAATAAAGGTGCGCCGTTGTTTTAATAAGATGACACATATGCAGCATACCGGAAAGTTGTGATCAACATTGATTAATTTTTTACGATGAAAAAAAGTGGAATAACTAAATAAATAATTTTGTCTAAAAAAAAAAACTACATAGAAGAGATATATTTGAAAGATTTAAAGAATAATTTAAAGATTTCAAGAAGTGAATGATATCTGTGATATCTGCATAAAAATTAACGCTCGGTGAATACATTTTGATTGACAGGTTTTTGCATAAATATTGTATTTACAGGATAGTCATTAATTATTGCGCAATTGATGCAATTTAATAAAAATCGAACAATTACTTTCTGCTCAATATTTCAATTAACCCTCTCAGGCGATCCGCGACTGGGTGATATATGTAGATGCTTGTCGGTTTTTAAATTCCTCACGTTTTCAAGTGACAGTAAAATGAGTTTCTTTCACTAAGAGTTCACAAATGGGTCCCCTGATCGCGAGAAAACCGACGACGTATTTCCCACTTATTACATAATGTAATGTTGTTTTATGCAAAGGAGCGTCGTGACGCTAGCACGTACATACTTCACTTTGGTAAATATGTTAGTATTTGTTCTACCTATTTGAACGTTACTCCTTCTTCTTACTTACATTGCTGATATTGCTCTTATCGAAGAATTAATATAAACGGTTTAAAATTTTCTTCGCAGCTTTGAAAAGCTACTCTTACTTCCGATGTATAAACAGAAGAAAGAATAGCATTCATGATATCAAAAGAGCAAATATATACGTGTAAAGAAATGTAAAAAAATCTATTATTAAATATACGTATAAAAAAAAATTTTTTCAACTCTAATTAATTACTCTAATTAAATTTTTAAATAATCCGATGTTAACATTTTTCTCCAAATTTGTGTGTGTGTGTGTGTGAAAGATACGTTTCTCTAATAGTTAACAATTTTTTTAATCATGCATGTGCGAGTCGATTATCAATCATTGTTGAAGAACATTCGCGCGGGAGAACGTCGAATCGATCTTCATCTGATTGAAACTTTCAGTGGCGCGTGTTCGCGAATACACGTTTTCTCGCGAATGTTCGGTTTCGCGAGGAAATATCTCTTGCACGTTGCACAAACCACGAGTCGATCTTTACGGAGACCGGCGTAAAAGACGCGATTCAACTTTTTCACACGCACAAATGCATTATAAGAAAATTAATCGTTTCCCTCTTTAAAAACACCCGCAGCGCGAAACTCGAAAATGCATCGACAGGAAAAAATGTTCAGATCGTATTTTACTTAATAAATATATTTATGTAATAAATATCGTGTAATAGCAATATTCGTAGTTAATAGGATTAATTGTAATTTAAATTTAATTTTAATTTACTTGTAGTTATACATTTTTAATGATATTTTAATTAATGCAGCTATATATTTTTTGATAATTTAATTAAATTTTAATTCTCTCCTGATCGTAATTTAATTTTAATTTACTCCTTAATCTAATTTTAATTCACTTCTCGGGAAAGATATTGAGTATCATAAGTTTTGCAAAACGAGAGATCTAATTAAAAAGAAAATATGTGTACATTATACGGCAAGGACTTCTTATTAATTCAATAAACTTCTTCTTTTACGCCATATGGCCTTACTGCATTTGTCGCTTTCCGTTTTCTCGTCCGTGTCGGCAAACAGAAAATTACATTTTTCCTTCTGTTCTCTGGTTTGCACGGAATCTCGTCACCTTCGTTAAGTATGTGCGCTTAAAAATCGATACTAATTATTACGCGACAATTGAAGACGTATTATTGCAGACATACAGGCTCAAACGTTTGCTCGTAGCTAAGGCCCGCTTTAAACAATCTATTTCTCGTGTCAGAATTTGAGTTAAAATTTTGTTTATAACTTCAAAAACTGTGCATAATACAAAAAACTTTAAAAAATCAGAAATACATAAATATATATACATATGTATGTATAGTATATGTATATTAAAATACAAACATGCATATCAAAATACATGGCATACGAAATGCATAAGTAGAATTGTGTTCTGAATTTTTTTGCGAGATTATCTTGGGCTTTAGAGAAGATTATACATCGTTGAATTCCACCAAAGCGGGAATTCAACGATGTATAATCGAGCAAGAGAGAGTTGTAAGATTGATGTGTTTCTAGCTATAAAATATTACACAAAAAGAACGATTTTGTTGAAAAGTCTAAAGATTTGGCTAAATACAGATCTGAAAATAATTCTTGTTCAATCATCAAAATAATTGTTGGAAAGTTAAAAATTATTATAGCATTGCTATAAAACGTTTCGATATTCTAGCAATCATTGTGACCAATAAAATTATTTTAATAGTCCAACAAGAATTATTTTCAGATCTACATCCGGAAAGAACAATTTTGTTGAATCCAGAGATCGGAAGAGCACACGTC
>NW_012027552.1:9084-10646 GCF_000956235.1 Wasmannia auropunctata
GTAACAATTATTCGTAGGAGTGATCACTAAAGAAAATTTCTGATGTAATTGCTTATAAATTGTCTGCACATATGTATGTACGTTCATATCGTCTTGCATTTCATTGGATCCAACCCAAACAAAAGTTGCGCGGCGATACCTGCGCGAAGACTCAGTTTTTCGCTGAGTGGACCTACTGGTTATACTGTGCCTGGGTAGTGTAACCCCTTAAATCTTAAGTCTCATTGTGGACGCCGCTTAAGTTTTATTTTTGCGTCAATTGTCATCGTACTTCTTACATATACATATATATAATTATTTATAATAATTTTTTTTCGTATTTCGGTGGAACTGCTTTCGGCGGTGATAATATTCGTAAAGTACGAATATTCGAGAGCACGCAGTGCTTGAGTAGAAATGCGTCGTAAACGCAATCGCGTGTGGAATATCGCGAGGTGACAAATGTGATATTCGGCGCGCGACAAGCGAAATTCGTCGCGATAGGAAAATATCGCTCGGGCGTTTACGGCAATTTTCGTCAGTTGTCGTCTCGGTCGCTCGCCTGCAGTCTCGCCACCTTGGCGTTTGAACGAAGCGTACATACACGGAATTGCTGCCAGCTGCTGAGCGTCGCAAATAATTCTTTTTCCGCATTTCGGCGGATCTACGGCGAACAAAATGTATAAAATTCGAGAGCACGCATAGTTAAAAGTGAATATGCGTTGCGGACGTATGCAATAACGCGGAATATCCAGATATAGCACAGAGAGTGAAAAAAGAACTCAGTTATATGTCATTAATTCTGACAATGAGTTCATTTTCAGATGCAAAAAGAATTCTTTTTCTAAAAGGGATTCTTTTTCCATGAAAATGAACTCAGAATTGATGACATAAAATTGAATACACTAATGAATTCTTTTGGGCTGTGTGTGCTATCTGGGCGCGAGAGAGAAAAATATCGACTGGGGCAAGCGAAATATATTCGTGTCGCGTGTCGCGAGGAAAATACCCGCTCGGACGTTCACGGCAATTTTCGCCAGTCGTCGTCAGCTCAAGTCGCGCGCGAAGTTACTATAGCTATCTTGGCTGTGCGAACCGCTGCCAACTGCAAGCGCGGCGCGTTGCGAATTCCTTTTCGTATTTCGGCGCGGATCTACGGCGCGACGACAACCGCGGAATGCCATAACATTCGTATATGTACACACATTCGGGAGCACGCGGTGCTTGAAAGTATAAATGCGTCGCAGACGCGGAATATCGGCGAGATGAAAAATGTCGAACGGGACTAAGCGAAATTCATCGCGATCGAAAAATACCGCTCGGGCGTCTACGGCAATCTCCGCCTGTCGTCATCTCGCCGCTCGCGCGCAAAATCGCTCGCCATCTTAGCGTTCGAACCAGGGTTGTGTATCTAAAATATGTGCGCGTAAAATATAATACTCTACGTTTACGTGTAGACAATTGAACGTAAACTATTGTATAAGTGTCATTTATCTAGACAGTCAGTAGACTATATATTTATTCATTTAATAAATTATACATATAATTTAACGTTCATGTAAAAAAATCTACCATTTGAGTAA
>NW_012027552.1:11714-18836 GCF_000956235.1 Wasmannia auropunctata
TATTTATGTGAAATCTACGTGATGTTTACATGGTCTTCTTGCTACGCAGACAATCTAAACTTGTAAATTATGTAGACTATTGTGAATTATCACTAATATATACAATATAAAAGAATTAATTATAAAGCAGTCTGTACTCACAGTAGAAATGTCCAAAATGTATCTAGGAACAAGCTAAAGATATCACATCTTTAAATCTTGATTTAAATATTAATTTAATTTATGAGATTAAGATTAAGAATGTAACCAGAGAATCTTTCTTACTCAAATGGTAGTTTTTTTTACATAAACATTAAATTATATGTATTTATTAAATACATAAATTGTGGTCTACTGATTGTCTACATATATGACACTTTATACAATAGTTTATGTTGTCTACACTACTCTCTAAATTTTTTGGAGTGAATCTCACTCCAAAAGACTGAAAATACTGCCACTTGAGTGGCATTATTTTTGCCGAGTGGCAGTGTTTGGAGTGAAATTCACTCCAAAAGAGTGAAAAGTCACTCCAGAAAATTTAAAGAGTAAACGTAGAGTATTATATTTTACGCGTAGATGCACATCCCTGCTTGCGAGTTCTATTCCGTATTTCGGTAGATTTAGCGACGCAATGGTAATGCATATAACTGGCATAATACATTCGTAAGTATACACATTCAGTAAAGTACACAGCATTCGAAAGCAAGCTGTCGCGATCGCGATCGCGCGTAAACTTTGCAGAGTGAGAAACATCTTGGGGCGCAGCAACGAAAATTCAGAGCGATTCGGTGAGCATGTCGCTCGCAGTTGGTAATCACCGTCAGTTGTCGCGCGCGGAATCACTTTTCGTCTTGAGGACTAAATAACGTAAATTGATCGCCAATATAAGTTGCGCGCGACGCGAAGTTTCTTTCGTATTTCGGCGAATTTATGGCGTGCTTAATGATATACGGATGTATATATAGTATCCAAATGAAATTGTATGGCGATTGCGATAAGAATTTCCATGGAAATTCCAACCTGATTGAAATAATTACCAGTAAATATGAACAAAATGCCGATATTCGATAATATTAATCATTTATTTTGATCGTTTTTTTGTTTCAGGCGTGAAACAACTGATTGTGAGAATTATCTTAACATTTACGGAATTTCATAAATTCAGGGTAATATTTTTGAAATCGATGCGTGTTTAATTGTGAATAAAGTTCATATCAAATTGTAAGTTATATCTTAAATATCTTGGTATAATGTAGTAACAAAGTTTCGTATTTTCATATCTCTAGACACAATTTTTATATAGATTTTAATTTTTCCTATAATACTGAAACACCTTTTAGGTGTTGCGCATCAAAAATAAAAAAAATTCACTATTAATTATTATATATCGTCTCTAATAAAAAGCAAACATGCCATAATTTCTTCAAATAAACTCCGTGCAATCGTAATATTTCTGGATATAATATTTGTTGATAGAATGTGAAAATGTTGCGAAAATGCGACATTTCCATTAAATAAATACACTGCGACCATAATATTATTTATACAATAGAATTGCATGTTCGTGTGCAAGAATTAATATTAATTATTAAAAATTTTTACCATTTATATGGTATATTAATATAATTAACAGTATTGTTTGCAGTAGTTAGCAGTACTTTTATATATATATAATATATACATATATAATAGAAAATTAATTAGCAGTAATCACAATATTTTTATAGAAAAAAAATGCGAGTCGCATTATTGTTAATGTTGAGATTGTTACGCTTATTAAATTATGTGCATAAATTTAAATATATGCCATCGTAAGTGGCAATAATAGCACTTTTTTACATTAGCCGTGATAATTATTTGTAGATTAGAAATTGCTGTGTAATTGTAGGAATTATTATATAAGAATCATTTGTTTTCATCATATTTAAATTATATTATTATTTAATTTATTTTACCAAAAATAAATATGGCGTAAAAATAAGTATGTAGTGCCAAGGAAAAATCCGTGTATTACGCGAAGATAGAGTTAGGACTAATTCTCGAAGTCCTTTAAAGCCTTAAAACGTAATTTAATTAGCAGGCTGTTGCAATATAAAAATCCTATGTGCACACCTGATGGAAAATCTACTTTTTATATATATAGTTATTATTGTGTTATTTATATAGCGTTCCTCCGATGTATTTACATTAAATTTCGCCATTGTGTACCCACTCGTATTTCAGTGAATTGAACGTCGCGTTCTGTAGTGAAAATGATCGCGCGAAAGATTCACGTTGGAAAATGTGATTATGTTTCAGCAATCGACATCGCGTGTGTTGTGTGCGATACAAAGGAACTCGGACGCGGATATTTGCTCGGAACAAGGATCGAGGATGCGTGCAACGGGCGCGACCGCCGGTTGTTGAGCGAAAGAGCAGTGAATTCCGTTTCCTGATGCCGTGGACGCTGCGGTATATCCGGTTACCAGCTGCGAGCGGTGAGTGCTAGATATTAAGTTTCGTTTCTTTTCAGCTGCACTTCTTGATACTTTCTGTGAAATGGAAAAAACTACATGGTACGCACCTCGCGGTTGGGAGAAGGCGTGAGAAAAACGACAAGACCAAGAAGGTGCTGTAACTTGAAAGAACGAATAATAGGCAAAGTTTGCTGTTCTTTTTTTCAAAGTTTTCAAATTAAATTCGCAGTACGTCAGGATATAAATTATAGCTCGTTTAAATGTAAACGATATATGACTTTGTGTTGTACATGTGATACATATAAATGAATTACGGCCATAATTTTACGACCTCGCCTTTCTCGATTATGATCGCGACACGAGCCGCGCGATGTCCTGATTCTTTATGTTGTAAATCTTCCGATTTTTATTTAAGTGCGCCTTTTATCTCGGCATTCTACAAAGCTGTAACAATTTTGTCGTGCCACTGAACTTTATTAAATTGTTCGAAAAACAATGGACAATTTTAAACATTTTCAAAAATTTGTAATAATAAAAATTATATTTGTGAAATATGCTAATAAAAAATAATGCTCTAAAATAACATAAAAAGTAAATGGAAAATTACACGATTTCTGATTAAAATAATTAAAATAAATTATTATTTTGGGAACAATGGAATTAATAAAATGTTGCGGAAAGTTTGCAAAAATTAGATCTAGCAATAAAGATCAATACTTCACAAATAATCTTCTCAATTTCCTTTTGCTTTACTAGTAGGTCAGTTATCACGAAAGCTCATGGAAAGGCAATCATTAATTAAAGTTAATTAATCACATTAGATATTTTATATATATATATTAGATAGTATCGCAAATATATTTGTATGCTGCAAATAAAAAATAGTTCGAGAAGAGTCTTTTACAAAGATATACTCTTAAATTAAAAATTTATTGATTATGATCCTATCTTAAACGTGATGAATGTTACAAATTTAATCATTTCTCTAATGCAATTCTCATAATCCCTTGACTGTATGTACAGATGGAACAGCAATAATATTTCATACACAGTAATATTTCATAAATATAGAGATTATATCAAAATTGCAACACAGAAATAACTACGTCCAATATGTAATCGAGTCGATTTAATTTGGATTATGAATATTAAAAACAAATGTAAAAAAAGAACAAAATTAATTAATATGTTGTTAATAAAAGTTTTCAAAGGAATTGAAAATTGGAAATAAATATTTTTATAAATATAATTAAATCATTTTTACACGTGAATTTTAAAACTCAAAATTTATATATTCAATACCGATTACAAATTTGGATTTCTATTACATGATAAGACGATAAAGATATTTTACAGAATTTTTATTTTTAAAATTATTTTCTTTAATATAAAAAAAATAAATATAAGTTTAATTACCGTATCAATGATATAGATAGAACGAAACTTTTTTATCAATAATATAGATAGAATGAAATTTTTATTGATATTGAAATGTATTGATTGTTTACTTTGTATTATTTAGATTATCTTTATATCTCGTTGGAATTCATCCGTTGGATTTAAATGTATAATACATACATGAAAGTGAAAAGTAAATTACGTGTCATTCAAATCTGTTCTTGAAAAGCTTTGGTGTAGTAAAATTTCATCGTGCCATTATTCAATAAACCGTGTAAATTCTACATGTACGAGTATTATTATATAACTGCTTTCTATTTTAACATGCTTTCCATTCATAATAATGAAAAAAATGTAAAATATGTGATGACAATAAAATGGATGTAGAACGTTTACGTTTATTTTTACTTGTTACAATGTTGTATTGCCAATAATTACATGTTTTGCAAGAAACCGTGTATGCCATAATTACCGAGATAAAAAGCGTACTTAAATAGAAATCGGAAGAACGTATAAAGAATCAAAATACCGCGCGGCTCGCTCATCAAGAAAAGGCAACGTAGATAATTACTGTATTCATGTATCACATATAAATCAGAGTCATATATCATTTATATTCAAACGAGCTATAATTTATATTTTAAAGTATTGCAGTGAATTTGATTTCAACCTTTGCAAAAAATGGCAAGCTTTAAGTTCAATAAAAAATCTAAAGAAAAATACAAGAAAAAGAATACATCTTCATATGTATGGACATGACAAATATTATAAAATGATTTTAAATCATTATTACCTCAATGCAATATTTTTGAGAGTTATTATTATTTATCAGTTCTTATTTAAAAATAAATTATTATTTTTAATTAAAAAGTAATAAATTCTGAATAAAATTTTCACAATTAAAGAAATAGTTATTTTAATTTTATACACAGATAATTGTAATTTTTTATATGCCACTGCATTGTTTTTATATATAAAGACTATAAATTTGTAGTTTCGTTTTATATTGCACAATTCTTCTCAAGTTATCACCCACTTCGATGTGTGTTGACTTTTCATTCGTTTTCCCTGTCCGTCGTAGTCTGTGGTTGCCCCTGTTAATATACCGTACATAAATATTGATTATATACTTACGCGTCCAGGTTATTTTCACAGGGAGAAAACGCGGATGTGATGGTGAATTAGTGCAAAAATACATACTCGTGCGTTCGCGTGATGTTTTTGGTTGGAAGCGCTTTTTCGCGCTTTTATTTATTTCTGTGTACATATATATCTTAATGCCACATAACATGATGACGTTCTTTCGCGTTGTCGGATTTCACGTAGATTTTTTCGCCAGTTGTATATATTTTTAGCGGAAAATTGCGAGCATGATTTACGCGGATTAACGAAACGATTCAGTGCGTACACATTTTACAGTTTGCGAAATAATCCTATTTTCTTACTTACAAATTTGTTAGCGAATTTATGGTGATTTTCCACCTACAAATCTCGCAGTTTTAATATAAATTTGTTTAAGTATTTTTCAATTAAAAAATTTATTTATAATAGTACGATTATGTGCGTTATCGTATAATTTTTATTTGTATATAGATTAATATATGTCATATAAATTGCTTCGCAATTAAAAATATTGATTATTTTTAGATATGAGAGCAATCAGCTTTTTTTACTGCTCGTCGTTATAATAATTCGAGAACACTAATTAAAATTATTCTCATGAATTATTCAAATATTATAGGTATATACATAAGTATTATACGCGAGTGGCTGTATAATACTGTATAATGGCAAAATCACAGGTTAAGAGCTTATTGTGCATTTTTATATGTTATTTTTGCACTCTTTTCCTCCCCCCTCCCCCACCCCTCTCTGTCCACTGGGAAAGATTCTGCGACAAGCAAAGAGCCACTCTTTTCGTCATCTTGTTTCGCTAATATTTCAAGCGCACCTTTAGTACGAGAATGGCACTCGAGGGCACACATAAATTCTCCGGTCCATTCCGCTCTCATCTCTTAAAAATCGACACTGGGATTGAAGGCTTGTCGCGCGGCGGAAGTGCGTCAATATTTTCCGTGCACCCCGTGCAGCCGCGGATCGATTCGCACGGCGCCGTGAAAAATTCAAAGCGTGGCACGAGTGTGCCGCGTACCCGCGTAATTTAATCATGCGTTTGCGATTGGCAGACGCGGAACGCGACGTGTGTGTATGACGGAACGCGGTGTGCGCCGCTTTATTGAATTTAGACCTCGCCACCACCCGAGTAATGTTGCCGGTTCGCATAATGCCTTCGGTGGAAATTATATTATTTGCCGTGTTTGCCGATTATAGTTTCGTGGGTGTATTTTTTTTTTTCGGAAATATGCGCGGAACAGAATAGCGATAGAATCATAATAATTTCTGTACCTTTGTATACGCTCGCTTTCATTTATCGCAAAATGCAATGAAAGAAGTCTCGAGTGGCCCTGCTCGGCACTTCTCCTTCCATTTATTTGTTTAATTGGCTTTTCTATCGCGCGCGAACAAATAAACGGAGTGTCGCTAAGACTTTTTAATTGGCGTATTGAATTTTTCCCGCGAGGGCGATTCAATTGAATCCTTCGGATCTCGAGCGGATTTGTCATATGAATGAAATTTTCTTCTCTTGTGAACATTTTATTGTTCAATATCTGTATACGGATATTATAAGTAAACTATAATATTCGTACATGGAAAGAACAATTTTGCTGAATTCAGATCTGAAAATAATTTTTGTTCAATAATCAAAATAATTTTGTGCAAAAGTCAAAATGATTGCTAGAATCTCAAAATGTTTTATAGCAATGCTTATCAGTTTTAACATTCTAACAAATTATTTTGATAATTCAACAAAAAATTATCTTTAGATCTGTATTTAGCAAAATTTTTAGACCTTTCAACAAAATCGTTCTTTTCTTTCCATGTATAAATGCGTAAAAAGTGACTACAGATTTACATACTTGGATTTGGAGTGTAAGAAATACATTTTGGTACACACAAGACTTTTGCGCGCTATTAATGTTGGCGAAACTTTTGCCACGGATAACAGCAATTTATTGGAAAAATATCAAACTTGTTACATTGTGGTAGTGTGTGTGAGTGTGTGTGTGTGTGTGTGTTGTGTGCGCGCGCGCGCGCGCGGTTACGGATCATGTAAAGGGATCGATACTGTTACCGAAGGATGCTGCGCAACTTTCTCGCGCGTATTTCCTCGACAACGGCAACGGCAACGAGAACGAAAACGAACGGACGGACGGACGGACGGACG
>NW_012027552.1:18937-21831 GCF_000956235.1 Wasmannia auropunctata
GAACAAAAATCATTTCCAGATCTGGATTCAACAAAATTGTTCTTTCTGTGTAGCATTATTGATTACGTTTACACAACAACGTGACGGTCACGTTTCTCTTAAGGTCCATCTACAATGAGAGTAGTAAGTCGTAAGCCGTCAGAAATTGATCCATCATAGTCGATTATTCTTCTTATATTCGATTATAATTGGTCAATTTCTTACAGCTTACGATTTACTACTCTCATTGTAGATGCACCTTTAGGCTACGTTCGCGGGTTTGGCGCTTACAGCACTTGTGAACATCATTTGTCCTTCTTTAACATTTAAAACACAACAAGGATGAAATAATGCTGTAAGCGTTGTAAGCTAATGCAGCCTTAATCGAATTTATCAACATCTGTAGTAATTAATCTAATCGGTCAAAGCTATTCCTCTGAAGAATAAAATGTCTGTGATTTCCAGTTTCATAGCTGTACAGATTAAACCCGATTAAGAATGACGTTTAAGCGTAGTCTTTGACGCATAAAAGGAATCAAGTTTCGTGATTGGTCAGAACACAATTTTATTTGTGAACGTTCAGCAGACAAAGCAGATCAATGAATCGTTTAGCGTTTTGTTAGTAGTTTGTTAATATGATTGGTTTTCGCCTTTAGCTTTTCGGATCTGGATCTGAGTGAATAAACTGTAATTGTAACAAAGGCGAATCACTGAGCGCTCACTGATCCGTCGGATGCCGAACGCGTCCTACGTTGAACTTTAACGTTTGCGAGCACCATTCGTCCTTGTTCAACTTTCGGCGAGCAACAAGGATGGAAAGATTCCATGTTTTATTGAATAAAACAAATAAAATGTATGATTACATTAAAATAAATTGCATACACTAAGAAAAACAGTGTTTTGCATTTGAAAATCATTCAAAATGTCTATTTATCCATTTACATTTAAAATGGGATTCAAAAAATCCAGTTTATATTTTGCATTTTAAATATCTTTTTTAAGGTATTTTATATTTGACATTTTAAGGTAAACGTACCAGTGAGTGGACATTTGCACATCAAAATTACACGTACACAAAAACTTATTTTTAAATGCTTTCTTTCACAATATTATAATTTAATTGTGATCATTAATATTTTTACAATTAAATTTTGATATTATAATAAAAAAGCATTTGAAATTAATGAATTTTGTGTACGTGTTCAGATGTAGATACGTACATGTTTAGTCATTGATACGTTTACCTTAAATACAATTCGAAAAGCATTTTACCCAGCCCTGCCGTCGTTTTTATTTTATCGTCGTCAAACTTGATGGCATTATCGTCAACGTTGACGGAAAGATGTGGTCGGATGTTATGAGTAATTGTTTCATTATCTAGCCTTGCACGGGTGACCGAGTAAAATTGTGTCAGGCTATGGTGCGGTTGTACTAAACATAAAGGCTAAATTGAATGTCGCTGCAGTAAGACATCGAAAATCATTGTTGATAATATTCTGAAACGATCAGATATATATGATTGGCTCGTATCTGTTCGATCTGTTTGCCTCTCACGAATTTTTAAAGCCGGAGAGCTTTGACGGTTAGATAGTAAAATCCGATGGAATTAATCCGTTACTTCCCGAAGTATGGAAACATCATTTATAAATCAACGATTTTTATTGCCATAAGTGATCCGTCGTGCAATTCACTGATAGAACACTTTTAATTCTCGCGTTGATTAATTCAGCGCGGTTGCTACGGAATAAGTCCGTTCATTTTTTAAATGCTTTTCACAACATTCCGCACAAGCGCACGATCATTTTATTACGTCCGTTATTTACACGAACGGGAATACTTTTAATTTGCAAGTTCCTCGTATAATTTAAAGCAACGATCGATTATTTTGATTCATTAGTTTGATTTTAATTATCATTATACATATTTATATGTAGTGGTATAGACCTTGTTCGGAAATTGAAATGTCAGTTATTCAGCAAACGTATATACATATGCAGGGTGTCCTGAAATTCGTGAATCACCATATCATAGTCAAGAAAGGTCTCCGAAAAATTAAGTAAAAAAGTTATTTGTAAATTTTTAATTTAAGCAGTAGTTTTTAAGATATAAGAGTTTCAATTTAGCCAATTAAGGATTACGATTAAACGGAAACATATCCGCGTAAACGCGTCGTAGGTTAGTGATTGCGCACTTCACTAATCTATAATTGGTTAAATTTAAACCCCTATATCTCAAAAATTAAATTGCTTCACGGAAAGAACAATTTTGCTGAATCCAGATCTGAAAATAATTTTTGTTTAATAATCAAAATAATTTTGTGCGAAAGTCAAAGTAATTGCTAAAATATTAAAACGTTTTATAGCAATGCTTATTAGTTTTAACATTTCAACAAATTATTTTGATGATTCAACAAAAAATTATTTTCAGATCTGTTTTTAACAAAATTTTTAGATCTTTCATCAAAATCGTTCTTTCCGTGTTAAAATAGAAATTTACAAATAACTTTTTTACTCAATTTTTCAAAGACTTTTTTGCTATAATATTTTGATTCGTGAATTTCGGGACACTCTGTATGTATGTATACTATACGCTTTTCATCTTTTGCGGAAACAGTTAAGATAACATGTAGCAATAGATCACAGTTACCGCTCCAGGTAATTACGTGCTCTCAGATAACCGTTTTTTACGAGCGTGCAATTATATACAGGGTGTCCGGTAATAACCGGATAATATCTCGTGAGCTGGTAGAGCAGATTAAACTGGATCGAAAAGTTCTCTACCATTTTGCAAAATTCGCAATCGTTAACGAGATATTAATTTTTGAAGATTGACAAATAAGCGTGTATCCATCCGCCTACCGCTGAATGCAAGCGCGCGGCGAGATACGACCGCCCCACCGCTGGTAGTTGCTAGCA
>NW_012027552.1:21851-38201 GCF_000956235.1 Wasmannia auropunctata
TCAAAAATTAATATCTTGTTAACGATTGCGAATTTTGCAAAATGGTAGAGGACTTTTCGATCCAGTTTAATCTGCTCTACCAGTCCACAAGATATTATCCGGTTATTACCGGACACCCTGTATAAAGGCTGATTCTGAGTATCTACCTCTTCATTTATATATATATATGGAATTACTCTTACTTTCGATAAGATATCGCGATCTTCAAAACAAAACACGATCGATCGCATCGAGCCTATTTATTTATATATATCAAGGTTTTCACTTATCGGAAGCTTTCGATAGATTTCTTTTTCAATGTTTCGATTTCTTGAACAAGAAACGTGTAACTGTCACAGAATAATGTTTTTACTCGAATATTATAATATATACAGTTTGCCGAAAATAAAATCTAAATCGCGCACGTGTGATGCGTTTTAAAATTGTTTTATAAAAATTGGAAAAAATGTGCTGTGTGTCGTAAGTTTGTTACAGATTATTGATTCTAAGTTAAAGAAAACGAAAACGCGTATTGCTCATTATTAGATTACGTACGATACGAAGAATTAGGTTAATAACATTCAGCAAATAATAGATGGGAGATTTAAAAAAATGGAGCATGATAAAAATTACTTGTATGTACTTGCACTCTTTCCGTAGCGTAAAATTAACATTATTATGACAATACAAATTCTTTCGTTGACTTTCTCATTAATTCTCTCGAGTAGTCAAGCGGACAACAATGCCGGCGATATCGAAGCTATACAAACGTTTATACTTAGAAAAGAGTACTGAAATAAGCCGGATGTGCGCGCGCTTTTTTTTCTCCATATTCGATATCGCTATCCTGAACGGTGATATAATTGTCCGGCGTATATCTCGTGTGTATACAGAGAGTAGGTCAGATGAGCCAAACGGCTCCGCCAAATCGCTGTTGTTTCTCGTAAGCCGCTTAGCGCCGCTATTGTTCATCGCGTTTGCATTTGTCACGCTTGACATGCAGGTAAGAACAATGCCGCGCTACCCTATCGAGTCTTTCCACTTTAGTCACAGTTATTTGGCAGCTATATTCACGTTACTCTCCCCCGCCCCCCACACTTTATCTCCTTTCCCTCTTTTTTCTCCCCCCCCCATTCCCCTGACAGCACCCGAATACACCCATCTCTGTTGGAACGTGAAAAGCGTAACGAAAATGTGGTTGAAATTTGTGTTTTTAAGTGCAGTCACGTTATTTCAGCGAGAGACCAAGTATATTTACACGTCGAAGAGCCGAGACGCCAGTTTATTGCGTGCCGAAAGATAAACACGGTTGTCGCTCAAGAGGGATGATGTTCCTTCGTGGATTATCGCCGCGATATAAAATGAAAGTCAGCCACCATGTTTATTCATAAAGTGTTTATGTTAATTACTATATAACTTTGCTCGATAAACTTCGGGAAACTATATAGGAGAGGGTAAAACCGCAAATCCAAGATGTTCAAATTCCAACCCAGTAAACACAGATTATACCTATACAATATTGCAGCAATAATGTAATATTTCTGCAATACAGCCGGAATGTTACAATGTTGCTGCACACGGAAAGAACGATTTTGTTGAAATTTTTGCTAAAAACAGATCTGAAAATAATTTTTTGTTGAATCATCAAAATAATTTATTGGAATGTTAAAGCTGATAAGCATCGCTATAAAACGTTTTGATATTCTAGCAATCACTTTGACTTTCGTACAAAATTATTTTGATTATTGAACAAAAATTATTTTCAGGTCTGGATTCAGTAAAATTGTTCTTTCCGTGCAACATTGCCGTTATAATCTGTGTTTGCTGGGAAGATTATAAAAACTTTTTTCCTCTTTAAGAAATCGTGCGCGGAAAGAACGATTTTGTTGGAAGATCCAAAAATTTTGCTAAAAACAGATCCGAAAATAATTTTTTGTTGAATCATCAAAATAATTTGTTGAAATGCTAAAATTGACAAGCATTGTTGTAAAACGTTTCGATATTCTATATAGCAATCATTTTGACTTTCGCACAAAATTATTTTGATTATTGAAGAAAAATTATTTTCAGATCTGGATTAAACAAAATTGTTCTTTCTGTTTGTTAGTCTTACATATTAATATATCAGTTTGTTTAAACTTATTATTATTATTATTTTGCACATATAAATTGACTTCGTATTGTGTTTATTCGTCTAGAATAACGATTACATTTAATTGTAAGCAAAAACTTAGAATTTGAAAATGAAAGATGAGTAAGTTAAACGCGCAAGAATATTGTATATCATATCATGACATATTAATCGAACACGTCATCGAACAGTACAATAATTAACATACATATAGCTGAGCAATTGCTGTATGTTACATCGAAAGTAATCAAAATTCATCCGAGTAGAAATAGAACTTGACTCGAAACGGAATCCGTTAAAACTTCGATAACGCACGTTCACCTGCACGAAACGAATTCGAGCAAAATTGAGAACTATGTTGAACTTAGCACGTGACAAAACCATAGCAACGAGCATGAAAGGGGTAGCAAATTCTCTGTATGTATCACTGACATCAGGTCGCACAAAGAAACGAAAGTAATTGTTATCTTTGATTGAGATTGACGAAAGGCAAAATAATTATTAAAGATTATTAGAATTGTCTTGTGCAACTTATTTGCGTACTTATATTGTTTTGTACATAGACGAAACATTCTGCGACACACGACAGCACCGTGTGTTTACAGGGTTGTCGCAGACCCGGAAAACTGGGAAAACCTAAAAAAGTCAGGGAATTCCTCGAAAAATCAGAGAAAGGTATAAAAGAGCATGGAATTTTGAACTTTGCTCACAATTTTCTTAAAGGGATCATTTGTCGAAGAAACTCAATAATTTTTGTACAATGTTTTTGTATGTATTGCTTCTTTGACTTGAAAATCCTTTATCAGAATTAAACAATAAACAATAACAGAATAAAATAACTTTCTATGAAGATCAAAAAAATTTTTCGAAAATTACTATTTTGTTCGAAATTTCTCTCTGTTATCGCAATCGAAAATATTCTGAATATTTAGCGCACGGAAAGAACGATTTTGTTAAAAGGTCTAAAAATTTTATTGAATAGATCTGAAAATAATTTTTTGTGGAATCGTCAAAATAATTTACTGGAATATTAAAACTGATAAGCATTATTATAAAACGTTTTGATATTCGAGCAATCATTTTGACTTTTGTACAAAATTATTTTGATTATTGAACAAAAATTATTTTCAGATCTGAATCCAGCAAAATTGTTCTTTCCGTGCGATATTAAAGAAATGCCCATAGGAATCTTTTTGCTTTTGAACTGCTTTTGCACTGAATTTTCGTCTGCAGGTTCCCAAGCAACGGAAAATTCAGTTATAGCAAAGGAATTTTTTTTCTGTAGTTTAATGCATAACATCAATGTCAAAGCAACAATGTCAAAGCGATGCTAATAATTTGTTGGCCCGAATTGGCACTTGGGATTATATCATGTTATTAAACTTCCAAATTTATGTCGCTTCGATAATAATACAAGTTATCTCTTTTGTAATGTGTATCTTTTAAACATTAAAATTTAGAATTATATATTCGATCATGGAAAATTTTCCAGTTGTCTGGAAATCACGGTAAAGTTGGGGAATTTCAAAACTCATTTTTTTGTGACAACCTTGAGTTTATCTTTGCGCACATAATAAAGTCGAAGCGTATACGGAAAGATCAATTTTGCTGAATCCAGATCTGAAAATAATTTTTGTTCAATGGTCAAAATTATTTTGTGCGAAAGTCAAAATGATTGCTAGAATATCAAAACGTACGTTTTATAGCAATACTTATCAGTTTTTAACATTCCAACAAATTACTTTAATGATTTAATAAAAAATTATTTTCAGATCTGGATTTTAGCAAAATTTTTAGGTCTTTCAACAAAATCGTTCTTTCCGTGTATCATTTACTCTATACTTTGGCAAGCGGGATGAATGGATAACGCTTGTGCATGCATTTAGGCATCGTTACTTGTATCATATCTTACTTTGTGTCTCATCGCGAAATCAAGTCTGTCAGGAATTCGCTTTTAGACCCGTTCCGGGAAGCTTAATAACTCCAAGGTCTTATATAGTTGCGAGAGAGAGAGAGAGAGAGAGAGAGAGAGAGAGAGAGAGAGAACGCGTTGCGCGCTAACTCAATCTACTCCGCAGCTACGTGCAGCTAGTTTATATGCACTCGCGAGCGAAACACTAAATGCAAAAGTACTCACCGCTCGACGAGGCATCCTCGGAAGAGAGCTCACCACCGCGTGCGCGTTGTCACGTTTTATATTCGATTGATCTTCCCGCTCGTCCCGTCCTCTTGACGACGTCGCCGTCGCGTCGCTCCGCGTCCGCGTCGCTTGCACGCTGACGAAAGACGTTGACTCGCCCAATTCGCACGGATTCCCCCCCGACGAGATTCTCGCGCGGGCTAATTTGCGTATAACGACCGCTTGTCAACTGTGACAGCCGGACGTGTCTCTCTCGCTCGTGACGAAATTTAACAGCGGTCGGCTCGCGGAGGCTCTGCACCCGCACCGTACTGTCCGCAGGCCGCGTCCGTCGCGAAAAACGTCGGGATGCTCAGTGCGCCGCGCGCGCCGGCGGTACACCTGTTTTTATATCGCGCGACGATAAGCGCGACGACCATCTCTCATCGCGTATAGCGCGCCGCGGATAATAGGAATTTAATTATCTGTCATCCGTCGTCCGTCACTCTCGCGGCGTCTTGGGGGGGATCTTATATGGCTTATCGGGGTTATTTATGTATCACCCACCCTTCGCCCTAAATCGAGGATGTGGAATGTGATATCAACTTGAAGCACTCCGGCGTAGGCATTCGGTTAATCCCGGGGATATACTGTATTACTCGGGAACTCGTCTGAGAAACTTTCTGCATCTCTCCACAATTTTTTTCTCTACCATTTTTTTTTTACGTCTGAATATATTACTTGTCTAGTTTTATAACAGCGGAAAAAGTTAATATAGCTACAAGAGAAACGGAGAGAGATCTTCAGAAAATGATCTTAAATATTAATGTATACAATAATCTAATATATTTTTCAATGAATAAATGTGTACGTCTGTGTGGACCGTCCACAAGATTTCGTGCGTGCGTTTCTTTTTTTCACGTACAGTCTCTCGAACGATTTGGAATAAATCTTTCTCGTTATATAAACTCCCGACGACAAGCTCTTTCTATATCCCGTCAATGTGGACCGTCGCGCTAAATGTTAAACGTTATACCGTTACCTTTTGACTATTTATACAGCATAGGTCTCTTGTGTGTGATAAAAATATTGACCACACTGCGCGAGATCAGTATATATAATCGCTCGCGAGTGGCACGCGATTATGCGTTTTTGCTGTTGGAAACATATTTCGGACATCCCCCCGGCAACTTTGCGTTGCGTGATGTAACTGGGCACTTGTCGCGGCACATTGCGTCACGTTAAACATCAACATGTTTATATCTTGCGTTTGAATCGATATCTATCGTATGATTACAAATCCTTATCGTTTTTCTTTATTTTGTTTTATTTTACTTTTTCCGCGCGATCGGACTTTTGTGTGTTCGCTTCCGCCGCGCTGATGATTTACACAAGATAATTCTCGATGTTGATTCTCGATCGACGAACTCTCGCGCGGATCGGCGCGTAAGTTTTAAAATTGATCCCCGAAATTTACCGGCCGCAACGCGCGCGGCTCGCGTTTCTTTCTCAACTCGTCTAGTTTACGTTCGCGCGTATACTTAACATCTCCGCGGGCGTTCGCGGCGCGTCGGACTGTCCGAAACTGTCTGCGGCATGTCCGCGCGTCCGGCATCGGGCGCCGTTTCAACGCGACTGCCTTCCTGAGATATACGTCTCTATATTGTCGGATCTTACGCATGTCCGTCCGATTTCCGATTCCCTCCACCCCTCCTCCCTCTCTCTCTCTCTCTCTCTCTCTCTTCCTCTCGCGCGCACCCCCGCCGCGTCGGCGTTCGTCCCGAGCTTTCCTCGTTGCACCCACATACGCGTTTTGTGCGCCTGTCGGCTCGCGTGACTCCCCACCAACTGTTGCTTTCGAGGGTATATAAGGTGGCCGGAAGCCAACCGCAAACTGTATTCCACCCTAACTCTCCGTGAACCATAAAATAAAAGGGCAAACTTTTTACGTAGGAGATACATTCTTAAAAAAAAATCCCGCAATACATTTCTTTGCTCCGTAAAATATGAAATGAGAATGATTTCTTTTCGATCAAAATTAGCGTATGAAGTACATATTATGTATACAAGTGAATTCTTTATCTAAATTTAAATTGAAGATTCTCGTGGAAAAAATGTAGAATGTCAATAGTTTTTAATTATAAATGATTGAAAATTCAGCGCTTTTGGGATGCATGAAGTATTTGAAGATTTGGAAATAGATTGCACTTTGACCTTTTTTCTCGTTTTAAATAATCGGATTGTAATTTCGAACTTTTTTTTAAATTTTATGATCAAAAGACTATAATATATAATGACCATTATTATCTTCTTAGAATTTTATCTCTTCTTTCACTTGTTTCTTTCGATTGTTGACAATACTTTTTTTAAAACTTTTAAAATAAACAATAATTGTGACATTTTAAATTTAACGAAATTGAAAGACTGTAATATAATATAATATAATATATAATGATCATTATTATCTTTTTAAAAGAATTTTATCTCTTCTTTCACTTGTCTCTTTCGATTGTTGACAATATTTTTTTCAAACTTTTAATGTTAATAAATAATTGTGACGTTTTAAATTAATGATTGAAAGACTGTAATATAATATAATATATAATGACCATCATTACCTATTTTAAGAAAAATTTATCTCTTCTTTCACTTGCCTCCTTCGATTGTTGACAATACTTTTTTTTAAACTTTTAATGTTAATAAACAATAATTGTGTTATTTTAAATTTAAAGAAATTGAAAGACTATAATATAATATAATATAATATAATATATAATGACCATTATTATCTTTTTAAAAGAATTTTATCTCTTTTTTCACTTGTCTCTTTCGATTGTTGACAATGTTTTTTTAAAACTTTTAATGTTGATAAATAATTGTGACGTTTTAAATTAACGATTGAAAGACTGTAATATAATATAATATATAATGGCCATCATTACCTATTTTAAGAAAAATTTATCTCTTCTTTCACTTGCCTCCTTCGATTGTTGAAAATACTTTTTTTTAAACTTTTAATGTTGATAAACAATAATTGTGATATTTTAAATTTAACGAAATTAAAAGACTGTAATATAATATAATATACATATAATGACCATTATTATCTCTTTAAAAGAATCTTATCTCTTCTTTCACTTGTCTCTTTCGATTGTTGACAATATTTTTTTCAAACTTTTAATGTTGATAAATAATCGTGACGTGTTCAGAAAACTTATTTAGAAGTTCTTGAATTTTAAGATATTTTATCATAATGTAATTTTAAGTTTTCTTGGTTAAAAACTTGCCAAGCTGGAAATTGAACAGAGCAAAGGAATCTGTGCAACTTTGCAATCGCAATCGAGTAAACTACGATCAATACGCGGTGTGACGTACTTTTTATATTTTCAATTCTTGAACGGATGTCTCACTCGTGTAAAATAAATTTTACACGGTTTGTTAAACAAACGGACGTCTCTTACGTACACAAATAGAATTCTCGCTACGCGTTTTGTCCTCAGCTTTGTATTTTATTATAGAAAACAGGATCCAAACGTTTTTGTTTCAAGGTGAGCGACTACCGCCGTCATAAAAATCAATTACCGACGAAACAGCGATTCCGCGTCTTCGTAAATATTGCGCCTCGTATAAGGCTCGTATAATGGAAAGCGTTTGCTTTATAAACGTCGCAACGTGTACCTATCCAGCGGCGAAATGAGAACGTGTAGGTACGAAGGAGAAAAAAAAACAAGTGCCGAGCCGACGAACGGCTTTGCACTTTCATTAAACAGTCGGTACACCGTGAACAGGAATAATTAACAAGCTTACGTATAGCGTGCGTGCGGATCAACGACGAATGTCGTTTGTATTCCGCGTTCGCGGTGCAACAATCCAGTCCTCGCGAAATACGTACGTCACGTGCGCGCGCTCGATCTATTGTCGAGACTTTGACCGCGGAGCGTCATCTCGACGAGGATGTACTTGCGTACTTGTTATCGAAAATTCGCGCAAACCTGCACACATCCCACGGTTTTAGTAATCGGTTTTGCTTACCTACGCGCTCCCCTCAATGGCACACGATTGATTGCGATATATTCGCGGATATATTCGCGTACACGCAGCTTCCCACGCCCTTCTACTCGCCGCGCGCGACTTCTCTCGCCTATTATCATTTGAATCGAATTGTAATCGCGCGATCTCTCGCCCGGATTATTGAATTTTATCGTGCCCAATAAAATTCTGGAATGAAAATATTTCAATAGGGTCGCACGAAAAAGTGTCCCGAGATTCTCCGGTACGCAATAACGCCACCCTGTCGTAAGTACGTCAATAACGCGAAGAATTTTAGAATTGCAAAAGCTCGTACACAGGCCTTTCAATTTCTGACAGAGAATGAATAAGTTTATTAAAATAAGCGCGCGTGCGAAAGTGTCAACGCAAATCTCAGGTTAAATTGCAATAAAACGAATATATGATTTTTAAAAATTTCTTTAGACAAATCTTTATTTATTTATTTTTTTACTAAAACTTATGGGGGTATTCTAGTCTAGAGGCCAAATTTTTATGCTAATTTTGTGAATTTTTTTAAAAGAAAGTATACAGTTTTTTAGGATGTTTTTTTCTACATATTTATACATATTTGAAGTACGTTTCAAAATATTTGTATTTAAAAATAACTATAAATAAGCGTATATATTTCATGATCTCAATGTATATACAATATACATTGAGGTCATGAAAAAACATATTTGTCCACGGCTCTCATGATTCCAGCAGTTCTGCTCATTTAAAACAAAAAAATCAAAGAAATTCTTAAATAGTATGAGATTGGCTATATCTATATGTATTAGAACGAAAAAAAATATTGAAAATTAAAAAATTGACATCATTTTGAAAATTAAGTTTCGATTTTTGAATTTTTTTTTCACCATTAAATAGTTGTAAACATTAAAAAAATGTATATTTTGACTTTGATCCTAGTACGGGCTATAGCCATGCATATGCTGAAGATGTGTGCACAAGCCCGATTTGATTGGTTAATTGATTTTCAAGATAAAATGGGAGCCAATTTTAGTTTCACGACCTCAGTATATATATTGCACACAGCGCTTATTTATGGTTATTTTTAAATACAAATATTTTGAAACATACTTTAAATATGTATATAAATATGTAGGAAAAAATCCCATCCCAAAAAACTTTATACTTCCCTTAAAAAAAAATTCGCGAAAGTAGCATGAAAATTTGGATTTCTAGACTGGAATACTCCCTTAAGTTAATTAAAATTTTATATCTCGATCATATTGAAATAAGCTATGCAGGTTTCTAGGTGTCTGCAAGAGTTAATTAAATTTATGACTGGAGTTAATCTTACGACGAAGAAACAACGATCATCAGTCTTTGATTTGCTCTTTAGTATATGAAGTGGAAAAGAATTGACGCGAGAAAGTATTTTGCCAGGGCACTTTGCGAGATTGGATGGAAGGAGACCACGCACGTGCGTGATCACAGGCTGATGATAGCATTTTGCTGAGACTCATGATATCTATTAGAGGTAACGATAGCACACGTTGATTTAATTCCGTAGAAACATACTCATTTATCAATGACTATTACTTTTTCAGCAGTATTCGTCAAATATATTGATTAGAGATCCCCGTCTAGTGATATATAATTTTTTTTATTAATTATTATTAAAGATAGCAGTTAATTAATGTGGCTGCGTTGAATTATTAAGATACACTTAGTTTATTTTTACTTGAAAGCGTAAAACATTATTAGTTGAAATTGTCCAAGCTATATTAAATTAAAGATAAATGGAAAATGTCAAAGCTACATTTCTAAATTAAAAATTTTTCAAATATCTTTTTTATCAAACAAGTGCACGCATCTTTCAAATTTACACATTAAATAATTGAGAAATTTAATGATCTGCGGAACAATTTTTCTTTAAACTTAACTTATAATCTCACCTTCGAATATCAAAAAAATTGAAGAACATCTTATATGAACTCTCTCACATCCTATATTTTTATAGAAATTGTAAAGAATTCTAAATGCGACGTTCTGCAAAATTCGCTGATTCACGGATGCTTAAAAGTTGATTGTTTGTTTTCGCGCCTTGGTTAAACAAACGGTCGACAGCCCGAGATAAGCTGTTATCGATAACAGATGAGCATCTCGATGGGAATAACGGACGGAGTCTTTATCCGTAAGCCTACTCTACAATAGCCGTAAGCCGTAAAAATTGACCGATCGCAGTTGAATACGAAGAGAATATGGTAGGTCAATTTTTACAGCTATTGTAGAATAGGTTTCACTGACAGTCACGTATTCGTATAGTAGTTATTAGTCCTTCTGGCAGAGGATTTGAAATTTTTTTGAAAATACAGATAGCAAGCTATAGATTTGTGATTATACGAATCACATTGGTATAAAATTTCATCATTAACAGTCGACATGCAAATAAATTGATTTTAGCTTAATAGGTGTTACACCGCATTGCGTACAACTGCAGCACGCCTATATAGAAGCTTAAGTGACGAACGTGCATGTATACGTTGTAACATCTAGAGGCGTTAAAGAGCGTATTCAGCCCAGCAATTCTACAGTAGACGAATAATTTGTCACAGTAATACGAAAATCATAATAATAATTAGAATTGGAAATTTATGTTAAAGCCGTTTTTTTCCTCGCTCGATATATATCTAAACTGTTAATTATACATATTCTATATACAGGGGTGTCCCATTTTAAATAACGTATTAAGATTTCTTAAAAACTATGATAGATACGGAAAAATGTTTCAAACAAAAATTGTATAATTCGGAGGGAGACGTAATAAGGTATATTATTTATTTGATCTTGGGTAGCGTCGTTAAGGTCAGGTCAATGCCACATCCATTTTTTTATAAATAGAATTATATAGGTATGTTTTTATATAATACGATTCTTCTCATTATTCTGCACATAAAAGTATTAAGGTAAAGTTATCGAAAAATCAATACTTTACGAGATATTTTATATACTTTACGATGCCATATTTCGACATAAAATATAAAATATCTCATAAACTGTTGATTTCTTGATAAATACCTTGATATTTTCAGGCACAGAATAATGAAATGAATCGATTGGTGTAAAGAAATCAGTTATTAAAAAAAAAATATGTAGTTGCATATTGCAATTACATTTTTTTTTAAAGCAACTGTGTGTTTTTACATATATAAATACACGCACGCACGCACACGCACACACACATACAGGGTGGACCAAAAGTCTGGATACAATCGAATATTTCAGAAAGAAGCATTCTAGAGAAAAATGTTTTATACAAAAGTAGGTTGTAAAATTTTAAGTTGCGCGTTACATAATTAAGTTAACGTGACCTCAAATAGCATTGTTAAGGTTACGTAAAAATCGCTTTGAAATCTTGTAATGGAAACTCTTATTTTTTTATCACATATTCTTGCAGCTGATCTCGAGACCTTTTCAAAACAGTATAATAAAGTTTCTTTTTATTAAGTACTTTACGAGTTATGAAGCTTGAAAGGTACAGTACCGCCGGCATTAGCGTTATTTAAGTCATTCAAGATGTATCAAGATGTGGAGATCGCACGGTCGGATTACACCTCTTGCTATACGTATAATGCGCCACTTGAAATCCTACAACTTTTGTACGAAACATTTTTCTTTAAAACACTTCTTTCCAAAATAGTCGACTATACAGACTTTTGGTCCACCCTGTATGTATATATATATTAAAAAGAGAGATAAAAGATAATCCGTGAATTCCGTGTTGTAACTGATTTCTTTTAATTATTTTTTATTCATCAATTTTATATATTTTTAATCTATTCGATCTGTATGTCAATTTGTTGCAAAGCTGAAACAAATAATACGAAATAATCGTCACGTGCCGTCGTCTACCCGAGATGAATCTCGTTTAACTGATCGTTTCGTAAAAAAAAATGATTACGCAATTGCGATATCGATAAGCCCGTGCAGTGTAGCTTCAATTTTTCATTTGCTATTGATTTAACAAGAGATTTATATAATCGATTATCTTAGAACATTGGATGCTAAAATAAAGTGAAACAAAAGTGTAAAAATGATAAAATTGGTGACTCTCGAAATTGGGAATCTTCTTTAATCTGTTTAAAAGCGTCTGATAAAATGATGGAGGATGATTGATTATAGACGCCCGTATCGCAACAATGAACACTACCAGGTCATTCTGAAGAGCGTTAAAATTGTATGAAAGATATTATTTGAAGGTCTGCGAGAAAATTTATCAAATAAAATTTATTTAACGGCCGGGCTGACAATTGCAACCTTTGATTTATTGTAAAATTTTTAACAAGATCAATATACGGACGAGATACAATCGATTGTATTTTACCATCAAAGAGAAATTTGAGTAAATAATTTAAAAGTTTTGAATTATTTAAAAGAATCGCTTACTCTCAGATTTCCGTTCGACGGTCTAACAATAAATTATTATGCGCGTTATCTCGACGGACAAAAGCGAGTATCGGAAAAATAAATTATTTCTTTAATTAATTCGTGTTCACGTAGAAACGATTAATCGTAAAATCGTTACTGCGACAAAGTTTCACGAATGCGATTCGACACACGCGCAAAACCGTACATCATAAATATTCAATAAATTTTATGATTGTTACAAATTGCAATAATCTTGATCGGTAAATGATGCGGTTCCATTTACGATGTACACATTTATCACCTAGATTATCTTATAACAGTTAACAAAACATCAACATTAATTCTATTATCATACACGCTCCTCTATAATTATAATCCTAACCGACGTTTATGGCGCATACTGCATTTAGTATAATGTATACGGTATAACAATTAACTTAATAGTGTACGATGTTTTGGCAAACTATATACGTGCCGCTACGTATTATATTTTGTACACGGTTTATATATTGTACTTTACAGCCGGAAATTCAAAAGCTAAAACAAAAATAGCTCGCACCTGCTAATCATTGCAAATGACTGACATTTTTGATAATCGGAATAATTGAATAAATAATTGAAGAAAAAAAAGAAAAATTATTTTGATATTCTTTAAATCACTTCAGATGTGTGTGACGTTTAATTATTTTAATTTTTAAAATTGAAACAATGTATATAAATTTACAAATTATTTTTCTATGCAATATACAGGGTGGTTTCGAACGTTTTGATCAGACTTTGAGATTTTGTAGGAAATTTAATTCTGATATAAACATATACGGGTCAAAAATGCTTCCTTAAAACATTTTAAATTATTATTTCAAAACTTATGAAACATATCACATTTATTTTGATTCCATTGAAAAAATAATTTAATTTTTTACGACATACGTTTTAAGGTTTTTTGTAAAAGACGCGTATTTTCCATGATATTTGTGAAAATGCATAAAATAATCGTGAAGTTCTTGGACGATAACTCTTTAAGGAAGCACTTCTTTCGACCCATATTTATTGGAAACTTTTTGTTCACAATTAAATTTTTCAGAATTAAATAAGATCTCAAAGTCTGGCCAAAACATTTGAGGCCACCCCTGTATAATCAATTTATATTATAAAAGATTATCTCTTTGGTCATTGCAAATTAAAAGCAGAGAATAATATTCAAATAGAAACTATCATACATATAGTGCTTTCAAATCTATGAAATTTCGTGCAATTAAATACCTTTATTCAATAAATGTCAAATTTTAGAAAAATTCTTTTCTATATTTGGGATATTTACAAAAGAGAGTATTTGAAAACTCTTTTAATTATAGTCGTCCAGAAAATTATAGATATTTATACGCATATCTATTATTACCAATTAATTATTATCTTGTTATCAGATTGTAAGTTAAAAATTATTGATATTACGTTTATCTATAAAAAAAGGAATGAAGTGAGATAATTAAGCGCAAAATTTTCCATAGTTTTTTAAAATCAATTTTAACCTTTTGACTTTCGAAATTTATTTTATACAGCATACACGGCAACGAATGAAAATTGATGCCACGTATGTCACACGCTAAAAGGTTCGAGTGCCTTATCCTGTACAAACAGTTTCGAAAAGAATGACGAGCCATTTTTACTGTATATAGTTTTCATCACTGTAAAAATCACCTCTCGCCACGGTCCCCGGTCTCGTTCATCATTGATCACCGCCGCCCAAGTGGATGAATGGCCGGCGTCGATTGCACAACGCCGAAGATTTCGACGACGTCGCCGTTCAAGGTCGTAATACTTTCGCTCGCCGTTTATCAGCGGATTAGAGATGCGCCGGGATTCACCGACGAGCGATTCGATGAATTAAACATTTCTGCCTCTTTCACTGATGCACTCGCGGCGGGCGACGGGGAAGCCTTACGATGCGCCTTCGCACGGAATTACGGGTTTCCAAGCGGATGCTAACGAGATGAGTTACTGTATATAGTTGAATCATGCAAATCGCGTATACGTATACAATCTCTAAGCGTAAACTAATTTCTTAATTTCTTTAACGAGCAGTGCGTTATACAATCCAACATTTTTAAATCTTTAAATACACGCGGACAAATATTGATTATCTTACGCGAAAAGGATTTTCGGAAATAAATAAATTTAACGTAACTTAAATATAAACAGAGAGAGAAAGAGAGAGAGAGAGAGAGAGAGAAATGAACGAAAGGCAATTAATAACTCGCACCGTTGCGTATAAAACAATCCTTCTGCGGCAAGACAATGGGTAATCGAAGGTGAGCATCAGGCAAGGTAGTTAAAGAGACCTTCGAGTGGTCAACGCGTATTACGCAATACAAAAGCTGACTTTAAAATCAACTCCGGCTTGTCGCGCGTTTTATTGTCGTCGCGGCCATTGTTCGTTTCCACTCGCAACGCGGTGCATTGTACCTCGGTTGGCGAATCGATCCCTTGCGCCTTGAACGAAGACATTCAGGCATTGTCGGACACATTAAGCTCGTGCTGTTGCGCTCGTAACTGCGCCGATCCGATAATTTCGGTTCGGCGAATGCATTTCGGTTACGTGCGGGCCGTCCTCCTCAGGGTATCAGCAGGTGCGTGATATCACCGAACTCGTATTCTCCCACAAGGACGTGAAACAGATCCCGCATAGTCAGATGATGAATCGTCTCGTTCACGTGGCTCGCCACGTAATCCTGAATCGGGGGCAAGATGTCCGGTTTAATAATGTCCAGCGCTTCCGGCGTCAAATCTTCGAAGACCTGAAAACAGCCGATAGATCGATCTTAGTATAGAAAAATGCACGTCGTGCTTAAGGTGGTTCTTTAGTAAATCGAGTTATGACAGAAATGTCTAATTTTTTTTTGATATAATGAAGTTGAAGTACCGAACTTGACGTGTGCAAAATTCTGGGGCAGGTCATCGATGAAATAAGAGAGAAAAAAAATGTTGAGAATGTAACTTTTTACGTATACGTATAGTGACAGATTGGGATCGGAGACGCTTTTTTGACTACACGGTAAAGAATGTTTTTGTATTTACGTAAAAAACGGTCCACTCACGTTCTTGTTAAAATTCTGTGTCAAATTTTTAACATATTTGCTTGTTAAATTAACATAATGTGATTATGTTATTTAAATATTTTGTGTTAAATTGATGTTCAATATTTATCAATGTTAAAATAATACAATTTATAAGTAAGTGAATAAATAATATACAAATAAAGTAGTTTTAAACCATAAATTTCAAGACAAAGGAATAAAAGATAAATATACTTGTTAATTAAAAATGTTATAAGTGTTAATTTTACTGAAGAATAATGTTTCCACAATTTGATTCCAAATTGTATTAAAGCGTTACATTTCTTGTATTAATTTTTACATAATGTTTGTATTACTTTCTATTCATCTATTGAAACATATTCATCTTGCGTTAAATTAACACAAAAATTTGAGTGAACCGTTTGGAACATGTAAGATGTGTTAATTTAACACAAATTTTTTAACTAACTGCACACAAACGAGATGACAGAATTTTCTGAAAAATAAGATTATGATAATTTAAAAAAATTACAATTTTAATGGTCACAAAAAAGTAATAGATCGTACCATTCTGAAAAAATATTTAATGTTGAAACGGAAAAATATCATATAACCTCACACGG
>NW_012027552.1:40371-49341 GCF_000956235.1 Wasmannia auropunctata
CTTGCCAGCCCGCTCAGAGATGTGTATAAGAGACAGCCACTGCTTCTACTTAATAAATAGTTATTTTTTACTAAAAGAATGGAGTTAAATAATTTAAAACAGTTCAAATTTAACCTAAATTTGGGTTAAATTTTATTGTTTTATTTAAAAGTAACCATATTGTGTTAGTTAAAAATAACTATTTATTAAGTAGGAGCAGTGGCGACTTAAATAAGGTTCAATTTGACACAATAGATTTAACAGTGAAATTATGTATATTTATGATTTTGGGTGGGCCTTGGTCAGGCATCCCAAATTTTCGGCTCTTTACTAAAGAACCACCTTAATTCGATAATGAGCCAGATAAAATCCACCCTGTGGTGATTTTTATTCCGCTGGAATTTTGCTTCGGAGTATCGATCTCGGATGTTATTTAATCTGAAATTTATATAGGTATATAGGTATGCGGAAAATTAAATGTGTGGCACACAGTTATGTTACAATCGAAATTGTTGTAATTTTTCGTTGTTTCGGGCGGGTTAAGTAAAATTGTTAAATTGCTTCACACTTTCAATGTGCAGTTACCTGCGATTCGTTGCCGTCATTTGGGAGGTAATCAATTGGCGACACGTGTTCAAATCGACAGTTGCGCAGTCAAGATATGCGTTGGCCTGCCGAGGTGAAACACCACACGTCGAACGAATCGAGTGAACAATTAATATTCGGTAAGCGACATGGAATTTCGGTTTCAATGGCCGGATAAACGCGACCTCGCCCCACTGATGTTTGCGCGCATCGCGAATAAAATCAGATATATCGGAACGGTCGTAAAAAGATTCCAATGATAAATATTAGACCGCAAGATTGTAACTGATCGTAAAATGAAACTATTCCGTGAAACGGTTACGTATTGGTAAAAATGCTATATAAATCCCTTTAGATTGTCATGCGAAATTGCATAGTTACTTTCACGACGAACGGACATTATGAAGGATATCGTAAAATAAATTTTATTTCTTTCGTTTGAAAGGCGATTTCGCACATCTAGTCACACATACTTTTTTTTTAAGGTGTATGAAATTCTACACGGAAAGAACGATTTTGTTGAAAGGTCTAAAAATTTTGCTAAAAGTAGATCTAAAAATAATTTTTTATTAAATCATTAAAATAATTTATTGAAATGTTAAAACTGATAAGCATTGTTATAAAATGTTTTGATATTCTAGCAATTCAGTCATTTTGACTTTCGCATAAAATTATTTTGATTATTGAACAAAAATTATTTTCAGATCTGGATTTAGCAGAATTGTTCTTTCCGTGTAGTTATTTGAATATTTAAAAGATATTTGGATAATTCTCTTTCTCTCTCTCTTTCTCTCTCTCAATGTATGTACGCTGAGAGAAAAATATAGTTGGAATAACCATAATTTAACTATAATTTATAGTGAATTTTGGGACAACAATTATAAAATTATAATTATTGTAATTATTGTTTGCAATAATTTAACCATGCAAATTATAATTTTAACAATGCATTATGGTTATACATTATGATTGATATTATTTTTTCAGTTATTATTTACAATACAAATAGTAAGCAAATGTTAAAAAAATATAGTTATACTTACTGTAATAATTGCAGTTGCATTTACTACATGAAAGTATATTTCATTTGTCTTAAACATATCTTGATATTTTACTATGTTAATATTTGAAATTATTATAATTTATAATAAAGTTTTTTTATATTTGATAGGACTATACATATAAGGTTATTATTACTAACATTATAGGAATAATAACTATAAAAATAGTGCCTTCTAATCATAATTTCTTTACTATGCAATTATAGTCACAAATACAAAATATTTTTCTCTCAGTGTATATCTTTTGTATCATTTAATTGAGGTACGTTATTTGTCAGCATTCTTTTGAAAAGAAAAAAAAATTTTCTAAATAAATATCTCAATAAACAGACTACACTAGCGAATGATTGTTTACTAATAAATAATTATTATATTATATTTTTTATTATTTTTGCGATTATATATTATGTATAAATTTCATATATTTAACTGTCATCTGAACTGATTTTTTTTTTAAACTATAACGTAATACTATTTGTAACTTTTGGATAGTTAAAATTTAAAGCAGTTATTCACAGAAGTAGTTGCCTCGTTTTCTAAAAAATATTCTATCAGAAATTTTAAATAATAACCTTTGATCGAAGATAAGACGTCACGTGATATTTAAACATTAAATGTAACACCACTTTCATCGCAAGTTGAACAAGATTCCTTAACCGGTCATTCACTGCTAAAATAAACGAAGACCCGTTCGAAAAACGGAACATGCTTATCGGTCTCACCTTGCTCATAATTTGTCCGATCTCGTCGCCGCCCATAAAGTTCTCCAAGTGTATCTTGATGCTGCGCAGCGAGAAGTCGAGGTCGAATCTCTTCATGTACATTCCTCTCGCGTAGCCCAGCACGGTGTTCACGTAAACGCGGAAGTCACGTATGGTCGTTTGGAAAGAGCCCGCGCCGCGCAGCGGGTACGTATCGCCCAGTATCCCGGAAATGTTGTAATGACCCGACGCGTAAATCTCGGGTATGGAGATGTTGATGGTGATGGTAGGGCCGATTAGCGATAGCTTGGCTCGATCAATCAGGAAAGTCGATAGGTTCCTCATTTCCAGATTCTCGATAACTAAGGATATTCTGAAAGGTATGGATTTACAGCGACGTTTACACACGTGTCTTGTTTGCATGGATATTAACACGTTGCGATCTCTACGTGAGCACTTGAATCGCGCAACAATCGATGTCTTTTAACGTCTAATTGTGAACATAGAAAAGCAAATAAGAGTTTTGAATATTCGCGTAAGAAGATACTTCCTAGAGAAGATACTATACTTTTCGAGCGGTAAAAAGAAATTGAAATATACGTAGATAAAAATCCAGGGTTGGATAAGTTATAATTTTTTTAAACTAAATTAAGTTAAAGCTAATGGCTTACAAAATTAATTTAATTAAGTTAAAAGTTGCATGAATAACAAACTAACTCAGTTAAAACTTGCGTTAAGATTAAACTAACTAAAGTTAAATTAAAAGTTAACTTTGAAAAACATCATTTATATTAAATTAAAATGTTGTTATTAAAAAAAATTACAATATAAATCAAATAAATTTAATATTTTATTTGTAAATTAAGTTTGTATGAAATAACAACGAAACTTTTTCATGAAAATGTTTTTTTCTTTTAAATAGGTAAATTTTTAACTTAAAAAAGTGAATAAGTTAAAGTTTGTATGTATTTAAAAATAATTAACTGAAGTTAATAATTACTCATTTACTCAAGTTAATAATAGCTCATTTAAAATTAACTAAGTTAATTTAAAAGTTATTAATTATTTAACTTTATTATTTAACTTTTAACTTCTTAATTAGTTACTATCCAGCCCTGATAAAAATTGTCGCAGGGATATGAAATTATAATATCAAACATGAAATCAATATTATAATTTTGATGATTCAATTCTCGATGCTGTACTAATAAAAAAAAATTGTCAACTTCCACGCTTTCCTGGCCATTTTATAAAGTTTAAATTCATGAAGTTATGACAATATTAGCGAAATTATTAATTATTAGCAAAATTATTTTTGGTCTTTCATTATTATTATTTTTTCCCCATGTTTATAGCGTGTTTTCTAAAACTGCATGTCGAGGTGAGATCTTCTTTTGTTCATCGAATCTTTCATAATCTCTGGAATCCCGTGTACACGATCGCGTATACCTCTCCGTCGACTCACTTTCCGATTTCTGGATTCTCCGTGTCGATGTCGATCTCGTCGAGAGTGAATGGCTCCAGCGGAGGGATACCCAGCTCTGAGATACCATTGCGCATCCGCGTGCGGAATTTCTCGAGGAATCTTTTCAACTTGAACTCGAGACCCCTCGAAGCCGCGCTGTCGACTATATTCAATTCGAAAATTATTATAAACGCAAATATAGCTGTAGATATATAGTGCGGTACTGAGATATGCGCGTGATACTCACTATATCCAGTCGTCACCCTGGTGGCGTTGAGCAATAAATTCCTTGGCTTCTCCACCGCGCTGGTTACTACAATCAGAAGAGACAAAGTTGTCTCTTTTTATTTGCATTCCCGTTTGTCTCGTTTATCTTATTGCGTCTACTTGTTATTGTCGCTGCTTAGATATTAACTCTTTCAATGCCGCGAGAACTGAGCTTCCTGTGTGTGTTGTTATATCAGCTCCGTTTTATTATACACGCGCAAAATTACACGCGAATTTCCCGTGAAAGAGCGAACGATTATTTATTTATGACCAGTGTGGAGAATAACAGAAAACAAAACAATTATTGCACATTTAGTGAGATTTCGACTTAGCGTTATGAATTATGTGTATTTAGAAACGTATTGCACAAATAAAATAATTTTATAAATTTTATGAAAATTATTATTACTTTCTAAGAGAAATTAATTTTTAATTTTTTCTTTGAAAAAGTAGCGAGCAAAATTAATGAAATCTTATTTTTTATACTAATATTAATCGAAAAATTATTTGTCGAGAAATTATATTTATTTACTTCTGAACACAATAGAAATGCAATAGAAATTTACATTTTATATTAATCAATATAATATTGGTTTATTATAAATACAAAATGTAAATTATTAAGGGAAACACATCATTATATTATTAAATTTATCACAATTTAAAATTATATAACGTATAAATTAAAATTATGTAACTGTAAAATTATGTATATGATATTAAATTCGCGAAAAGGAATTGAATTACCGAGAGATAATCAATCAAAACACACAGGCTTCTCAACATCGAAAGATCGAAGACAAAAGCGCGGAAATAATTTCAAGCGTAACATAATGAGATTGTTAATTAATCAGCATTGCGATGATTCCTCAATGTAATCTTCTCGGTCTTTGACATCCATTCATTTGCATTTAAATAGAACACATAGCACGTCGGGATCAGACTGCTAATTTCGCGATTTCATTGGAATATGTATTACGTTGTTGTTCGCTTTTAGCACTCTATACTTGGATGATACATTATTGACCGGACTTAACGTATGTATCTCACGATAATGTGTCGTTATAATTATCCGAATTACGCCGTTATACGCCGTTAATCACGCAGTCGGCGAGTCTCGCGTCGCAGATTAAGATATAACATTGCAGTTGTTTTTCTCTTTCGAGGAAAGAATGTCCGATAATTATATATCCACGATAATTATGTCTGTATATTTTTTTTCGTGAACAAAATTTCAAACTTGATAAAATGCAAATTAGCCTGATTGTAATCGCGCAAATTTGAATTATCAAAGCATATAACGTCACTTAGATTGTCCCTGAGTAGATCTTTCTCAGTTTTTCTCATTTCACAATTGATTTTGACAATCCTATCCTGGATAAGTAAAGCGCGAAACGTTCAATTTGTTTGGGATTATTTCAGAAATGTCATAAACGAAACGCGACTCGATACTGCTTTTACGCAAAAAGTAATTAAGAAGCGATCTGGGTCGCGATCACTTCTGTAATGCAATTACAGGCGCATCGCTCGCCGTAATAAGGAGAAACGCAATCTCTTCTCAATCAAAAGCGTCGCGCGCGCCGCGTTCGTGTTATTACAGGTCGAATTACTGTATTTCTCCGCTAAACGTCTGCATGTTTGCGTCTCTTGAGCTTGTCGCGACTCCACGCGCGCTCGGGAGTTTACTTTAACGTGAATTACGTTCTTCGACGCTCTGCGGAAGTGATATTAGTCGCTACTTTAGACATGCGCAGGCGTTTACGATTGCAATCTTTCGAGATCATTTGATACATAAATTTTAGAAAATTATATTATCCTAATTTTAATTGCTTCAACAAAAGATATTTAAAAAATATAGGTATCACAAGTCGTTACACAACATAATATATTTTTATTAACAGTGTAGGAATCAAGAATTTCAGTTTTAATTCCTAAACGTCTAAATTAAATTCAAAAGATTAAGTAAAAGTATTTCTATATACAAAATGTTTCTTTCTAATTAAGCTTATTGTATAATTTACATAAATAATAATGTAGCAAATTAATATAATTGTCAGTAGCAATATTAAAGAGAAGGACGGTTGTAGGATCCTTTGAGGCCTTCTAAATAAAAGCGTATCTATCTCAACATTATTTCCCTCATCAACAGCTGTATAATGCACAAGCATTTGCAAATTTTGAAAAGCCCTGTCCCTTCTTGCTTTTCTCTTTGAAAGCTGCGCTGAAGCCGCACTGAAGCGTAAAGAGGATGCACAAGCCCTTGAATAAACATTGCAATTAATGCGAACACATACTGTAGTCCGCGGCAGTGTCCGTAACGCGATGCAATAGTTCTTTTTGCCGTTGCACGACTCCCGTTACTGTAACAAACGATTACAAGTCAACGAAGCATCCTACCAAGACAGAACCGATTAATCAGTGGTTGGAAAGCACATTTAAAATTTTCTGCAGTATAATTATCGCTAACACCTTAATAATTATTAATAATCATTTTCAGCATGATGCAATAATTAATCCTTTCGCACAATACAATATAAATCGTTGTTGATTTTAAGAACAAAACACGATTTTTGCGCGACGTATAATATTTGTGCCAAGGATGCCCCAAATAATATTTTCAAAATCAGATCAAAGAATAAGATTTATTATAATTATACAGGGTATCCCGAAATTCGCGAATCAAAATACTTTTAAAGAAAGTCTTCGAAAAATTAAGTAAAAATGTTGTTTGCAAATTTTCAATTTAAGCAGTAGTTTTTGAGATATAAGATTTTAAATTTAGCCAATTATATAATAGATTACGATTAAACGGAAACATATCCATGAGCGCGTCGTAGTGTTGGTGATCGCGCACTTCACACGAGTACTAATCTATAATTGGCTAAATTTAAACTCTTATAAATATAATACAGTTAAAAAGTTTATTTTTAAAGGCTTTGTGATAATATTAATCAAATAATAAGAAATGTATGCCAATAAGAGCCCAACGCAGATGTTAGCGCGCGATAATCTTTATTAACATAATACAAACAATTATAACATACGTTTCCATAGATTTGGATCTTCCTCAGTGTCAAATACGAATATAATAGTTACATAATAGTCCGAGTTTATTTATAAGTCCAATATTGGTGTGAGGAAACTTACAATCACCATCGCTCATCAGATTTTGTGTGAAAAAGTTTTATGTAAGTTTATGCTTTTAATTTTTAACTGATTTATTCAGTTAATTTTCTACCTAATTATCACAATTTCTAATTTAATTTGTATACTCATACCCCCATTGTTAAATTGACGCATAACATATTTATCTGGTTTGATCTTTTTAAATTAGAGGTGCGACATAATAATGGTCAGGAGTTGGTTTTTTCACACAAAATCTGATGAGCGATGATGATTGTAAACTTCGTCACACCAATATTGGACTTATAAATAAGCTTGGACCATTATGTAACTATATTCGTATTTTACACTGAGGAGAATCCAGATCTATGGATCGAAACGTATTGTTATAATTGTTTGTATTATATTAATAAAGATTATCGCGCACTAACATCTGCGTCGGGCTCTTATTGGCATACATTTCTTATTATTAAACCCTTATATCTCCAAAACTATTGCTTGAAATAAAGATTTACAAATAACTGTTTTACTTAATTTTCATTCGAAGACTTTCTTGCTATGATACTTTAATTCGCGCATTTCGGGATACCCTGTATATACTTATATATACGCATTATATTTATTGTAATCTTCTTTTAAATCCCCGATGCGTCGTTAACGTTAATCTAAATTATCCGGCATCGTGTGAATAATATTTAAAATATATTTTACACGTCTCATACATATATTTTTTGCGATCGCGCTTCTCTTCGTTTTTCCCCAGAAATTCAAGAATAGATTACATTCTAGATCACCTGAACGCTTTTACTTTGATATTAATGCCTATCATGCAACATAGAGGATGTTCGCCGGCTTCGTGCACATTGCATTTGGCAATCAACCCGCTCAAGGCGCCTCTTTATTCGCGTTAATTAAACCGTTTGTCGACGGGGCGGCGCGCTGATTGCGGATGAGAAGATCGACCGTCATGAATCCGAGAATTGGCCTATGCGCTGGGCCGCGGGACCAGCTAAATGCGCATCCGGCGATTCTGGATATGGTAATTAAATGATTAATGGAATTTCAAGCAAGGGTTTTGTTTTACCATAACAACAAAGGAACTTTAGCGCGCGGCGATCGGCTCTCCGATCGAGAACTGCAACGAGAATGTTAAACGCACGTATCCCGCAATTCCGGTATGATAATTAAATGATTAATTGAATTTCAAGCAGGGTTTTGTACTCTCGTGGCAACAAAGGAGCTAGTAACACGCATTTACTGCGCGACTTACAATAGCGCTGTTATGTGAAAGAGGACCGACAAAAAGTAGTTGTCGCATAAAGTGGATTGCGCTCTCTCGCCGTGGATTTGTTATTCGGATCCGATGTAAAACGTAAAGTGTTTTAACGGATTCTTTTTTGCGGTTTAACGGTCACAAGCCGTTACATTTGATTTGCTGCGCTCAGATGCGCTTCGATGTACCTATATTAACGTTGCATGTTAAAAATCCTGCGAGCGTTTCAGTTTCATTTTTAACGCGCTTATGTGACGACGTAATATAACGTAGCTATAACAGTGGTGATTTATTTATTTATTTTTAAATTGCGCGACCAGCAAGCGATCGAATAAAACATTTTAATTGGCACCAAACGCTAGATGATCTTTGTAATCCGCAGGGTTAGGTGTAAGTTAATTTTTCTTTTTAACTAACAAGGGAACCTCGCGAAGTGTCAAATTCTGATTTTAATGAAACTTGGTACACTTTGAGGTCACATAAATAGATGAATTTAGAAATTATCAGTTGGTGCTA
>NW_012027552.1:49361-62824 GCF_000956235.1 Wasmannia auropunctata
TCTCTCTCTCTCTCTCTCTCTCTTTGTGTGATATTTATATTTAAAATATTTATGGTTAAAAGAAATAATTAAAATAATTGGAATAACATATTAGAATGATTCTCTCCTCTTTGCCATTCAATATATAGCTTGTTGAATAAATTGTAGTACCTCAAGTTCCATTCGAAGGGCTTCATCAAATCCGACTGCTGCAAACTTGGACGCACAATAGTCTACCAATTTCGGAATTCCGCATTGACCGGCTAAACTGGCCACACTCACAATATGTCCTTTATTGCCCTCCAACATCGTTGGAAGAAAAGCCTTTACAGTCTAAAAAAATTATAGCAAGATCTTTATTATATTAGTTATTAGTTCTAAACAATTAAAACAAATCAATGATATTATTACTTCTGATATATAATTTGCAAAAATTGGTTTAAAAATTGCTAATACTTTAAAAAATTAAAAGATAAATGTATATTTTATAAAATTATATTAAAATAATTTTGCAAAGATGCAAGACAAAGTATACGTATATGTGCACGTGCGCGCAGTATGTCTTACAAGGGAACCTCGCGAAGTGTCAAATACTGATTTTAATGAAACTTGGTACACTTTGAGGTCACATAAATAGATGAATTTAGAAATTATCAGTTGGTGCTAAAAAACGGTTTAATGGAATGAAACCATCCCTTATATGTAAATTAATTTTTTTTTTCGTTATATCTGAAAATTATTCAAGATATCAAAAAACGTTTTATACAAAAGTTTTACTGTAAAATTATCTCTATTCACTTACGTTAATAGAATTTTTTTTAATGTTTATTTTCAAAAAATTTTTAAAATATAATTATTAGAAAAATATTATTAACATAAATGAATAAAGACATTTTACTGTAAAACTTTTGTATACAACATTTTTTGATATCTTGAATAATTTTCAATATATAACAAAAGAAAAAAAAATTAATTTACATATAAGGGTAGATTCATCCCTTTAAACTGTTTTTTTTAGCACCAACTGATAATTTCTAAATTCATTTATTTATGTGACCTCAAAGTGTACCAAGTTTCATTAAAATCAGAATTTGACACTTCGCGAGGTTCCCTTGTAAGTGTTATGTAAGTTAAAGTAAACAGTCTTGCAAATTTAATTCAGTTAAGATACAAGTTAATCCGTGGTAAAATGAATTTAATTAAAAGTTAAGGTGATAAAAAAGGTAATTAAAAAGTTAAAAATTAAATCTTTTTCATTTCATAATTTCTGGGTTTCTAATTAAAGTTTTCAAATGAAGTGTGTAATTTGTTGTACTTATTTCCGTCGGGTCACGAAAGGACGTCCGATTTCGAGGAATTTCTTCCAACACGATTCAATGCATGAAATGCCCGCGAACAATAGTTCCTTCCTGCAGCCAGACTATATTTATTATACATATTATTAATAATTATCTTGATGTGCATTCTCAAATTTGAAGACACCGACGCAGTTATGTATTTTTTCTTGGGTTTGCTTAAGAAGCTAAACAATTTCAAGAAAGTTAAATTTAAAAGTTAATATAGTTGCAAATAAAACCAATAACTAAATTAAGTTAAAAATTAAGACAAAACAAAATTCGGCTCGTTAATTGTAATACAATAAGAAAGGAGTCAACGGCCAAAGACGCGCAAATTCACAGGTGTTAAATAATTTATTAATCAATTTTCTAACATAAAAACACAAAACGAAGTTTCGATTCTTACTTGGACTTTCTTAATCGCATTAAGGGGTAACACCACTTTGACGCTCTGAAATTTAAGGCTTTTTCAGGAATTTTTTTTTTTAAGAAATGCGGTGTTTATAAAAATGCATTTAGACTAATTAAATATATATATTAAAGTAGAAATTGGTTTTTTTAGTTGATATATTAAAAAATGGCGGCTTGACAGCTGATGGGCGGGAGCGTTTCGCAAAAAGAGGGTCAAGCGATGGGCACGATAGCTCATCGTAGACTTGACAATGAACAATGAAATAAAAAAATTAGTTATTTTAATCCAAAAGCTAGTAGAATACGTAGCTGTTTAAAAAAAACATGCATTTTTAGTGATATGATATCGATTCAAAGTAAAATGTAAAATTTTCAATCAAAAATTTTGTTACTTAAAGTTACACAGAAAAGCGAGATATCAATATTAAAAAAAAATCCTACGTATTCTAGCTTTTGGACTAAAAAAATCTAATTTTTTTTGTTTTATTGTTTTAGGTCAAATCTACAATAAGTTGTGCTCACCGTTTTTTTTCCGTTCATCAGCTGTCAAGCCGCTATTTTTTAATATATCAACTAAAAAGAATATAATTTCTACTTTAATATATATATAATAGATTTTTATAAACACTTTGCATTTCTTAAAAAAAATTCCCTTAAATTTCAGGGTGTCAAAGTGGTGTGTGTTATCCCTTAATAATTTAATCTTTAAATCCTCAGTTATTTATGTTTCATTATATCATTGTGCATCACAGTTATATATATAGTGACCATGAAATGCGTAGGATTTAAAAATTAAATTATTAATGCGATTGAGAAAGTCCAAGTATCGAAACTAGTTTCGTTTTGTGTTTTTATGTTAGAAAATTGGTTAATAAATTATTTAACACCTGTAAATTTGCTCGTCTTTTGCCGTTGACTCCTTGTTATTTATTGCAAAAATTCAGAGTTCAAAGTGTATGTAAATTGTAAGTTAAAATTATTTTACTTTTCCACCTAACTTTTGTCTTTTTAACTAGTCGCTACTCTATTCCTGATAATCTCTGTAAGCCGTAAGAAGAGCAAAAGAAAACACGCTAAACACACATTCCGTGCTCTCTACTTTAAACCTTCAATGGATATTGAATAATACGTCGCTCAATAAAATGATTATCACGGACAAAAGTACAGTCGATCGAGGTGTTGCAAAAAGGACAACGATAGGTTGTTAATGCGATTATATAGGTTTTTCTGGCATTTTCACGAATAAAAGTCACAAGTTAATGCAGATCAACGATGCACGATGCAGCGTCGCGTAATCCCCCCCCCCCCTCTTCTCTCAGTCGTCGTTATGCATGCAGCGCGACGATGTGCAAAATAGCCGCGCATCTGCAAATACAGATGTGACTAACGGTACATAACGTTAACGAATACAGAGCATCTTTCGTCAATCTTCTCGGTTGGACGCGTTGGTGCGCTGCACTGATGGCCGCGTGTATATCGAAGCCGTGTCGCAGGCTGATTTAATCCGCGCGGGCGTACAAAACACGCAAAATTATTATTTCGAACTGTAAAATATACATATTTTAATCGCACGATAAAATATTGTAATGGGGATTTCGCGGTTTAACTCGCTTCGGTAATATCTATGTTAACCACACATCTTTACGTCAATTTGTGTGTACCACGGCTTTTTAATATGCATCAGTGCGCACGGATTGCGCACTAGTGCGCCTAACCAAATTCGCTATTGTACGCCGTGGAACTCCCACGCCATTAGCGGATATTTTTATTCCGCGTGCGTGTGAAACATTCTGCATAACGAATCTGAATCATCATTGCTTCCGCGTACGAGCATGCTAACGCGGATTTTTTCAATGCTAGTAATTTGTGACAAAACAACGACGTTCTTTGAATTCGTTTTTGTCACCAATTTAATTAGACTTTGATTTATCTTTATATCGAAGCGACACTCGACTGTTCTTTGAAACGGCTCTTCTTTATTAGTTCTTTTTTTCTTGAATTAATCATTTTCTTTGAATTAATCAAACAAATCTAATAACTTCACATTTTTTTATTTATTTGACCTTTTATTTGAGACTGCAATATTCATTACTAGAAACACGGTTGGGTAGGTAAGTTAATATTTTTTTTAAACTGAGTTAAATTAATGTTAACAGTCTTATAGCCATTTCTACCAATGTAGATTAACTTTAATCTTGGTTTAACTTATTTTGTATCTTCAATTTTTAATGTAAATTTCTACCAATGTAGATTAACTTTAATCTCGGTTTTATTTATTTTTTATCTTTTTTTAATTCTTAGAAATTAGAAAAAGATACAAAATAAGTTAAACCAAGATTAAAGTTAATCTACATTGGTAGAAATTGACATTAAAAATTTAACTTAGTTAAGATACAAGTTAGTCCATAATAATAAAATTAATTGAATTAAAAGTTAAGTTAATAAAAAAAAGTGATTGAAAAATTAAAAGTTAATATTTTTTTTCATTTTATAATTTTAGGGCTTCTAAATAAAGTTTCTAAATAAAGTATATTTGTGATATTTATTTCTGTCGACCTGCGGAAAAAAGATCGATTTCGAAGGACTTCTTCCGACGTAATTTAACGCATGGAAGAATCCACAGCGGTTTCCTTCCCGCGGCCAGAACTATAGTTATATTATAACAATTGCAGGACTATAGTTAGTTATATTATAACAATTGTCTTAATGTGAGTTCTCAAATTTAAGTTTGAGGACATTAACGCAAATATGTATTTTATTTTGGGTTTATAAGAAGCATTAAGAATGTAACTTCAAGAAAGTTAGATCAAAGTTAATAGTTACACGTTACGGAAAGAACGATTTTGTTGAAAGGTCTGAACATTTTGCTGACTACAGATCTGAAAATAATTTTTGTTCAATAATCAAAATAATTTATTGGAAAATTAAAAATAAGGCATTGCTATAAAATGTTTTGATATTCTATAGCAATCATTTTGACTTTCAAACAAAATTATTTTGATAAATTGAACAAAAATTATTTTCTGATCTGGATCCAGCAAAATTGTTCTTTCTGTGTACCGATAAAATGTAACTAAATCAAGTTAAAAGTTAAGTGTCTAAAATGTAACTGATTTAAGTTAAAATCATTTATCTTTTTAACTAGGCACTATCTAATCCTGGTTAGAAATAATGGAATTTTCGCGCGAGAGACAGCGCGTTTCTATATATTGGATACGTTTGCACTTACGAGAACAATTTTACGTTAATAACGCATCTTAACGACCGTAAGTTATGACCTCCGACACGAATCCGGCACGACAAAGTCCGAACGGAGAGAGTTTATCTACGTTTGAACTATGGCCATATTTTCTAAGTAATTACATAATATCGTAATGCCATCTCTCGAACATTTACATTAACAACGTGCAGTTATCGCGTTTACCTTTATCGTATCGTCCTGCACCGATGCGCGTTATTGTTAATGCAATTTGCACTTTTACAAAAACACGTCAGTATATATACGCGAAGCATTTATCATTTCGCATGAGACGCGTGCGTGAATTATTATCTAACAGGTCGATCGAATTGGGATACCGTACAGCCACACGGAAAGAACGATTTTGTTGAAAGGTCTAAAAATTTTGCTAAAAACAGATCTGAAAATAATTTTTTGTTAAATCATCAAAATAATTTGTTGGAATGTTAAAACTGATAATTGCTATAAAACGTTTTGATATTCTAGCAATTATTTTGACTTTCGCAAAAAATTATTTTGATTAATGAACAAAAATTATTTTCAGATCTGGATTCAATAAAATTGTTCTTTCCGTGCATCAATCTATTTTGCATTCGATTAAAAAATTTAGGTCACTGGCGCGCTATACAATAAATTTCGCATTAATTTATTCGTGGTATTTATGCAAATATCGGCGGCGGCGTGGATCACCTGGTGCGAAATATTTAGGAAACTTCTGGCGCGCGCGCGGCTTACGTGATTCCGATTCAGGGGAATTATTTAAATCGTTACACATGACGATTCCAAAGATTATCTTCATGTCATACTTCCATCAATCAAAATACTTTCAACCGTCGCATCGGCGTGGAAAGGCCTTTTCAGAGCTCTCTAATATCGTTATTTAACATCTGCCTACTTACACTTTCCACATCCATCGCCTCATCCTTAATTGATACCGTTGTATCGCCGCGCGTATTTACGTTTTCACTTTCATTGAACGCCGACGATACAGAGCGCTTCTATACGCTTGCTTTGCACACCCGTTATCTATTACGACATCTAGATCTAAATTCTGAAATTATTTATGCACAGATCTAACGTGTCTAAGCCCCTACAGGCGGCATAATATTCAAATTCTAAATTTGATGAAGTTCCAATTTCGAATTAATCGGTTCTCGATCGGTTGATTTTGATTGAGCCAAAAGCCGACGTCGCTCTTCGACGACAATTTACGAAACCATCGGAGCAGCTTCTCTCATCGTCAAAAGTAAACAGGTAATCCTTATTGCATCTTGCGTCGACTCATCAATTTAACTTACGCGAGCGACATGAAATTACAAAAATGTCAAATTACTTGACAAATTCGAAATTAAGCGTTATAAATTACGACATGCTTTTAGTTATTATATTAAATCCATCGCGCGCACAAATAATTCCTAGAATTACCCCATTGTAGTTGTATAAAAACGCATAATGTGTAATTACATACATTAATTACTATTACTTATTACGTCAGCATTAATTATTGACGAAGCATATTCATCAATTAAGGTGCACGATTAATTTTTATTTAAATATTTTACATAGCACACGACGGAGAAACGGGTTAATCTAGCAGCAATGTAAAATGAATTAAGTTTAACACGGTCTTTCGTAACAGGAATATGTAATTCCTTTTTTAATATCAATTAATTATGTCGCGCGTATTTCACAGCTTTAATATAAATTAATTATATCGTCTTTCAGCTTTCATTTTAGAATAAATTTTTCTGTTTTACAAAGGCAAAAATTGAGAGACGTACCGATTTATCGATTCTTCAAAACCCTTTCAAATGTTTGCCAACATTTCGATGTAAATGCGTGAGTAATATTCTAAAAAGTAAATAAGTATAAAACTCGGCGACATCGGAGAGATTGACGTCGCGAGATCGACTTACGGAAATTGGTTGCGGTATTCGCGACGTTACCGATTCCGTCGAGCAGGCTGGAGGGCAAGGGCTCGGCCGGCGACGCGTGCACCACCGCCACCCCGACGATGAGGGCGATGCGCACCATCGTCGGGGCATGGCTCGTCACGCGGCACTTCATCATTCAGCGACGGACGGCTCCTCGTATAGATAAGATCCGCCGCGTTGGGAAACGTGAGGAAAAATGAGGCCGATCGACCCGCTCTCGTGGGAGCAGGAAGGCTGACTGACAAGATGAAAAACCGTCGTCGCGCCCGCCGGTAGCGGTTTGCTGTGCTGCTGTGTGCACGAGCCTAACCGTCCGCTCCCGCTTGCACGCGCGTGCACGTGCGTATGTAGAAGTGCGAGCGTGTCCAGCGAAAGTGAGCGCTCGTGCACGCACGCGGCCGGCCGCGCCGCGCCGCGCCGCGCCGCGCGCCGTCGTTCGCATCGCGATTTAAGCAAGTACACGCTCGATTCAGCCTCTCGCGCCGAAATGAGCTCCGACAATCGCTCCGAGACGAGTCTCTGTTGGCGAATCTCTTTGTTGCAGAATCGCGAGAGGAGCCTTGAGAATTTCTCCATATCACGGAAAGAGCAATTTTGCTGAATTCAGATTCTAAAAATAATTTTTGCTCCATAATCAAAGTAATTTTGTGTAAAAGTCAAAGTGATTGCTAGAATATTAAAACGTTTTATAGCAATGCTTATCAGTTTCAACAGTCCAATAAATTATTCTGATGATTCAACAAGAAATTATTTTCTGATCTGTTTTTTAGTAAAATTTTTAGATCTTTCAACAAAATCGTTCTTTCCGTGATATATAAAACAAATATAATTTAGTATTTATTTTAATAAAATAATACAATTTACTTATTTAAGAATTTATTTTACAATTTATTTATTTAAAATAAATACAATTTATTTTATCAAACGCGATAAATCTATTAGATGAAATAAAATTAGAACTGCAAACGTTCTATAACAAATTTGATATTATTTTGTGATAATTTATGTCTAAATTTCAAATCGAGGTGTATTATTCGTGCAATTTTTTCCATATATTTTAAAATAAATATTATTAGCCAAATAAATATTATATATATTCCATATATTTTAATAATAATATTATTTATAATATTATAAATAATATAATAATAATAATAATATTATTATTATTATTAAAATATTATTAAAATAAATAAATATTAGCCGAATTCTTCGAATTCTTAACTTGCAATTTATTTACAGTAAACCGCGATATTTATTGTAAAATGTAATATAATTTAAAATATTGCAAAATGTAGTGTAATTTAAAATATGTGTGCAAATATTTTATAACCGTTCGTAAAATTTGCGTTCGAAGCGATTTATATACATTAAAAGAAGACCAATACATATATCGATAGTTGCTCGCGGAGTCAATGTTCTATCGTTATCAATATTTACGAAGAGTCGCGTGATGTGATTCTCCTGTGAATCAATCCGGCTTGTTGATTAGGCGCGGCCGAACGTGCGACACAAAAAGAGAAGAAAAAAAAAACACGACCGAATGTCGCAACTTTCAGCCTCGTACGTATTATTACAAAATTGATGACCGGTTTCGGTAAGAGATAGAATTAAAAAGAGATGGGAGATCGGGAGTTAAACTGGGACTAAAGTTGACCGACGCTGGTGAAATCAGCCGGCATATCACATAAGTGATTTTCTTACGGTCACCACTCAACGTACACTTATATCTGGATAAAATGCTTTTCCTGCTCTCACAAGTGCACATGGATATTGTGCTTCCACGCGATGTCGAATTAACCTGCGGCATATACCTATATGTGCAGAGTAGGAAACTATTATTAGCGCGTTCACGTGTTACGGATTCCAAGGATCACGCCAATCCGACTCTCGTCGGTGTACACACATGTGTACGTATACAGGGTGTCCTGAAAAATTACCGCAATTCTTTAATTGCATGTTGTGAAGATTAATTAAAATCGCGATACGAAAACATCGAGGTCACGGTAGTTTTTGAATTGTAAATTGACCGATAACGATTAGCGTTAGCCCAAACGTATAATCTCTGCATCTATATCTGCTCGCGTGGCGATTTGTCGGCTGCTATTAATTTTTGCAGCACGATTATCGAGAATTTGCTGCTCAGCTAATTTTGCCTTTTACTTTTTTCTCCACAAGTACTGCGTACAGTTTCTGCATATCAATTGACGTGTACTTGATTAGTAGTAAGTTTTGATGGTTATATTCAGATTATTTAATACAATTTTCTAAATATTTTAAAAAAATATAATTAACAATTCTTATGTTTAAATTAGTTAATTATTTTCACATTTCTATTAAAAAGAAAGAAGTAAATAATTTGTGTACAAAATTTGCTTCCAACGATCTGTAATTTTGCGTCAATTCCAAGATAAAATTATATTTACAATTTCATATGCACTCTTCTCTCCTCTTCTGTATTTTAATATTATTATAATATAGACTTTATCACGAGTACATACTCTTTTTGTATTAATGCGACACATAAAATTATAAATATAGAATTCTATTTTGAATTACGAGGCTCTAATTATAAATAATTTGAAATGAATTTAATATAATGCGTGCTCTTATTTGTGCGCACGTGTTTGCAAGATAAATTATATTTTATTGCATATTTTATTACATATATTAACATATATTACAATTTGCAGCATATTTGTTGAAAAAGAATTTGATATATGATAATATCTTTATCAAAACTCTTAAAACGTTGGAGCGGAATTAATCGTTGCGTCAGGCAAAATCGACGCGCGAAATGTGCGCTGTAATACATATAATAATGCCATTCATTGAAATGAATTCTGCAACATAAAGAACTGAATATTCAACGTGGATTTACTTCGTGTATAGCGCGCTCAAATATTTCGTAGCCGCGACGGTAAATAAATTGGATTTGAAACGCCGCGCGACGAGCGAATTGCGAATTGTAAACCGTGTTGTACACGGTTTTCTTGTTATCGCAACACTCGCGGCGAGTGCGTAGGTCGCGTGTTGTCATACGCACCGCTAAAGACCTGGGCACGACGAGCCGGCAGGTAGGTATAATGGACTCCGTGGTTGCGTCCGCGCGGCAGGCATTCAGCGGCATTATCCTTTGATGCGCCACACCGAGAAATACCACCGTGAGCCGGTACGCGCTCATCCTCCGTGAACAATTAGCAATTATCAAACTCATGGCGATCGATTAGCTTCTACAATTCGCGCGATTCTGCAAGCGTATAATGAAAGTGACTTATTGAGGTATGCAGGTATTCCGCGCGATTTGTCCCTTTGAAGCGGAGATTTGGAACGGTGGGATATAGATGGAAATTGTTTCGAGCGTCGCGCGACATTTCTGTTGACGGTATATAGTCATATCCAGGGCTGGGTAAAATGCTTTTCGATTTGTATTTAAAATGCCAAATATAAAATACCTTAAAAGAGGTATTTAAAATGCAAAATGTAAAATAAGTTTTTCGAATCCATTTCAAATGTAAATAGGTAAATAGGTATTTTAAATGATTTTCATGAAATGCAAAATAGTTTTTCTGAGTGTATGCCATTAAATTGGCAATTTATTTTAATATAATCATACATTTTATTTGTTTTACTTAATAAAACATGGAATCATTTCATCCTTGTTGTTCGCTGATAGTTAAACAAGGACAAATGATGCTCGCAAACGTTAAGTTCAACGTAGGGCGCGTTCAACAGACAGATCAGTGAGCGCTCAATGATTCGCCTTTGTTGCAGTATTGGTTTATTCACTCAGATCCAGCAAAAAGCTAAAGCCAAAAATCAATCATATTAAAGAATCACTAAACGCTAAACGCACACTGATCTACTTTGTCAACTGAACGCGTCCATAGAAGAAATTGTGTTTTGAGCAATTACGAAACTTGATTTCTTTTATGCGTCGAAGACTACGTTTACACGTCATTCTTAATCAGGTTTAATAACATCTGTAGCTATGAAACTGGTCAATCACAGTCATTTTATTCTTCAGAGGAATAGCTTTAATTGATTAGATTAATTAATACTACAGATGTTATTAAACTCAATTAAGGCTGCATTTACTTTGACGCTTACAACGTTTATCTTTTCATCCTTGCTGTTTTTTAAATATTAAAGAAGAACAAATGATGCTCACAAGTGTTGTAAGCGCCAAACCAACCGCAGCCTCAGAGCAACGTGTAAACGTGTAAACGTAATCAATAATGCTAGGAGAAATTTGTGAGCGCTTAGAAAAACCATTTACACGTTTTACATATATAGTTAAATGATAATAGATATTTCCATTTCAAATGTAAAATGAAAATGGTTTTTCAAAAAGTATTTAAAATATAAAATTTAAAATGCCATTTTCATTTTAAATACATATTTAAAATGGGACTAAAATGACTATTTCAAATATTATCCAGCCCTGGTTATATCTATATTAAATCCGCGAGTATATGCTTCGCGGAATCCGATTCCAATTTTTCCGCCGATTCAGGCGTAATTTGTCTAGTATTTTCGAAATTGTGAGCGCGCTGAGTGATGCACGGGAGCAGAGCGAAATCGAACTATTATTGAAGTTAAGAGAAGGCCGTATACATGATGTATATCGACCGTTTGTTAATAACCCGTGTATCTCGCGAGGATTTGCGCATGCAAAATATACATTGCGATACCGAATATTCAGTTATACACGTTTTCGGACGTTACTTAATTGGTCATCAACTCGACCTTTATTTATCGCGCGGAGTATCAGATTGAAGTTTTGCCGATGCCATTTGCGCGTTGTTTATCGCTGATTTGTTAAAACATTCCCGCCGATCAGGATTCGTGCAATGCGTAAATGTGCACGTTTTGCGGGTTTTCGTACACGGAAAGAATGATTTTGTTGAAAGATCTAAAAAGTTTGCTAAAAACAGATCTGGAAATAATTTTTTGTTGAATCATCAAAATAATTTGTTGGAAAACTGATAAGTATTGCTATAAAACGTTTTGATATTCTAGCAATCATTTTGACTTTTGCACAAAATAATTTTGACTATTGAACAAAAATTATTTTCAGATCTGGATTCAGCAAAATTGTTCGTTCCGTAACTAATCGTACTTTTCTTACACCAGTTTTCCATCGTTACGTTAATAAAATGCTCGCGCGATTAATATCGGAAATTCTGCTGTTTGTTACAAGCATTCTTTATTGCTTTCGATAATTAACGATCGCATCAATCATATTTTTACAAGTATCGTGTGGGTACAACGAACCCGACGCGATTGGAGAAGAAAGAAGGGAGATAATGAAGGAGTTACTACGAAGTAAATCGTTTGTTTAGTCGAACTTCCATAATTCGAATCTCAAGGGAAAAGTTAAAATCTTCGAGTTGTAGAGTTTTCGACTTATCGAAATTCGAGTAAAAGAAGGTTAACATAAAAATTCAACTTACGGACGCTTTGTACGAGAGTTTATATAATTTTCCGATTATAATCCCAGCAAATTCCATAGATTATAACTACATTATTGCAGCAACATTGTAATATTTTTGCAATATAGCTGGAATGATACAATGTTGCTGTAACTTTGCAGTTATAATATAATCTGTGTTTGCGCTGAGATGGAGATGGCTTTTAGAGGAAAAAAAATCAATATATGACAGTGAATTATTTATTGCATACATATAATAAACAGGGCGGGTACTACCGGGAAAAACCGGGAAAATCTGGAATTCTCAGAGAATTTCATTTTTGCCCTTGAAAATCATGGATTTTCATGGAATTTTACTGGTACTCGGAGAAATTTGTTGAATTTTTAAAATTTAATTTTATCCCTTTAGAAAGTAAATGAGGCCTCATATTGAAGGCCCTTGTGAAAGTTAATTTATTTTAAAATTGACATACACTATATAAAGACTTTTTAATCTAAAAAACGATAATCCGGAAATAATAAATCAGGCATTAAAGTCTAATAACGCAGAACTTGGTGCGTGAAACAATTTAATCTTTACATCATATGTAGTTACATCGCCATATAAAATCTTTCGTTACGTTTGAAAAATTTTGTATGAAAATGTAACTATTGTATATGTGAGAAGATTAAATTGTTTCACGCATCAAGTTCTATACGTTATTAAAACTCTTAGTGCCTAATTTATTTTAAAGCTGTATTGAGATATTCTCTAATCTTACCTGGAATTTTGAATAAAATTCCTGTAGGAAAATCCGGGAATTTTCAGGGAATTCTTTTACAAAGTTTGAATACCCACCCTGACAATGTTGCTGTAACATTGCAGTTATAATCTGTGTTTGCTGGGATGGCTTTTAGAGGAAAAAAAATCAACATATGACAGTGAATGATTTATTGCATACATATAATGTAATCATAAAACAAATACCAGGCTATTATTCATGGTTACACATAGCTACAACTTCAAATTATAGAGGCAACGACAATAGAAGTTTGATTTATAGATTGAGGTGAACTTCGATTTGTACAGGTCTGGCTACTTTAAATTCGAGTTGCAGAGATAAAACAATACATCTAAATATCTGACAAAT
>NW_012027552.1:62949-64572 GCF_000956235.1 Wasmannia auropunctata
ATACATATATATGTATATACATATATATATGAGACTGCCTCAACCGAAGAATTATTGTTATCTCCCTAATGTGGTCTGCTGTCGTCTGCACAACAATATAATTAAGAGATATATATGATATTGTTGCATCACAACATATTGAGACTGAGAGTTCAGTTAACATATTATAAGTCACTTCCAAAAGTATTTTAGTTCCTATAACCCTTTTGAATTGTTGGATGAAAATTATCGCTATTGTTATGCTGTGGCAACAGTAATTTTTTTTCCCGTGTTGTTAACATTAAAGTATGTTGCGCGCGTTAATTGCGGGACACCCTGTGTATAACTCATCTGGCGAAAGTGAAGGTCTGTACACGGCATACACTCTTATGCGATTGCGATTCAGCGTGCGGATTGCTGTGATCTATCACGCAAAATAGTTCAAATTGATGAAGATCGATACTTATTCGAAAACGAATGTTAATATACGAGCGTTTTATTTGTTACTATCGAATTGTTGCGTAAGAAAGGAAATGGATACGCGTATAATGCAAAAAGCCTTTATTATACTGCATGTTTAAATGCGTGTTAATAGAAAAAAAATAAAATATATAAATACACCCAACTGAATTGTATATTTTTTTAGTTCTCTTAATTTTTAGCTTTAAAAATTATATGTGGCTGTATTTTACCGTCGACCTTGCACTTGCACGAATATTGACATTTCGCTGCAACTTCGCCGTGAAAACGTTTGCGCGAGGGAATCATCGACCGTCACGCCGCCGCGCCGCGGAGCTCAAACTGTGATTATATTTTCTCTTTTTAGGCCGGTATTGAATAACGTTTTTTGTTCGCTGCTTCCGCATGCGCTATTACGGCGTGTAACTGAATTAACGAGCTGTAGCGAGTTTTAATTCGCTCCCGCATGAATGCAAGCGATTGTCACTCTCTCGGTCTCTCACCGAAAATATGCCGGAGCAGATGTTACGTAACCGACACGTGTTTCGGGACGGGCGGAGAGGGCGGGGGGGAGGCAGAGGACAATGTAATAATTTTATTGTTCACGTTTGCGTGGAAATTATTCCCGGCGGCATAAAGAAAACATTTATTTGACGTTTAATTTCCGAGCGTTTCATCATTTGTATATCATCCTGCAATTAGTGTGATAAATGGATCGTGACAGCTTTAGTATATTCTTCCCTTTGAATTATAAACGTGACGTCAGTTGCGTCAGAGCGAAACATTGTATATACAAATTATGTATTAAAGTTTTATTTGATAATAACTCTTATGATCTCTTGGCAATTTGAATAATCAGTGGATTAATTCGATGACGGATAATTCAGTGGATTATTATTGATTAATGCGACAACGGCAAAGATCAAATTATGTAATTTAAAATAATGTATATAAAAGACACAAAAGATCGGAGAAATTTTCACAATCGGGTCGAGATAAAATCGCGCGCTCGATTCGTCGTCGTCGTCGCTTCGCTCCGCGAAGTCCGCGAGATCTTCGATTAACCGGGTCATGCGAACGCGGAAGTAGTATCTAGAGGCGAACCGCACATACAGTCGGTCGATGGTACGGTATAAGGCACGGCGCAAGGTAAATTACCACAATAGACGTCACGGAGATGTCGAG
>NW_012027552.1:64691-92816 GCF_000956235.1 Wasmannia auropunctata
GGGGGGGGGGGAGGGAAAAAAGGGAACGGACGGGTGCAAAAGTACTTTACTCGTTAGGTGACTTTACGTGCACGAGACGCCTACGTGATGCGCATTGTTAGCGTCACACAGCGACCCCGTGCGCCTCTTCATTTTCGAATAAATATCTCCATAGCATTCTAACGAGAACAGTCCAAAAGCTATTACCTTATGGCAAGAAAGAAACGAGCGTCTAAATATAGTTAAGGACCGCCTTTTGTCAATGCGCAAGTAAATCCTTTCTTATTGTCGAGATTACAATTGTAAGACTTTTCAGAATAATACGAGTAACCTGTAGGTTTTTACTTGAATTTAAATTAAAAAAGTACCAATTACGATATTAATTACAAAATTAACACAAGTAATATAAAAGGAGTAAGTAACAGGAATTTGAGGAATGTATTTATTAATGTATAAATTATTACATCGATCTGGATAATATATTCATATTTTGAATTCATTATATCTTGCTTTTATTCATATCTTTGTACAACATTTTTTTTTACTTGTAAGACTGACTGAGTAATTAAATTTAATATACAATATATTCCAATACAATTTAACAAAGTTTTACAATTTTGTAACATAATTTACTTATTCATATCGAAAATGTTAATCAAAATAACAACAAATATTCTCTCAAATTAATCATGAATATATTTGTCATATTACTAATTGCGCAGGTGAATATAAATCACCAGTCATTAAATTATTGATTTTAATTTCAACTGGCGATTTTGAGACGAAAAAGGTATACGTTGAATTAGAAATAAACTAGCGTGTTTACGAGTCGAAAAAGAGGACGGTTACAAAGTCAACTTTGCGAAATATGCGCGCGATGCGTGAAGGAACAACCTGGAATCCACGTTTATCGCCCCGGCTGCACCGTGGTAGGTTTCGGGTAGATCCATGGATTCGGCGCGTATCCCGGCCTTTGGGGTATCGGATAGATCGTAATAGCTCCGGATGCGACTGCAGGCCCGGGAGTCGATATCGCGTGCGCAAACGCAGCGATGGCTATTAAAGCTGCCGCAATGATAACGACTTTTCTCAGCGAGATCTGGAAGCGGAGACGCATCGTTTGAAATACGCACCGTCACTTTTAATGGCGATTACGTAAAGCTATAAGATGCTTCGTACGCAATAATTCAATTCGTATCACGGCGCTTTTCAAATTTTCGAAGTTTTACGAATAGCAAATGTTGTTACTGAAATAGAGTAATAATTATTATCTTTACGATTTCTCTCTCTCTCTCTCTCTCTCTCTCTCTCTTGAGACGGAATGACGAAGAATACTGTTATTACTATCCTTCATTTTTGCAATTTAAACCGATGGAATGTTTTACAACTCTGCCACAATTTAGCCTGAAATATGATCTAACCAACTAGTTTTACCTGTTTTTCTTGCCGGCCGGTAGATGATTAGAACAATTCTTAATGTGGCACTTTCGCACTTTGCATGTGCGCTCTGGAGAAAAATTTGTTTCCCGTTCAGGCATCCCGATGGTGTGAACTTTTACTCTCTACCGATCGTCTAAATTGCTACTCGCCGATGCACGATAAAAAGCACGTTGTGGATTGAACGTTACTTTCTCTATGACTATTTGAACTATGCAAACTGTCAGTCCGAGGGATAAATAAGTCACGTAATGTATGCAATATTTATACTGCGTCTTCACATTCAATTAGATTGCACTGCAATTGCAGTTGAACGGAGGAGTAGGGGGGGGGGGGGGATTTGTCGTGAATTTATAAACTGTCACTTGCTAAAGTACGATTATTTATTTTAGTCGTAACTGTAAATTGTTCAAATAGAGATGATAGGTCTGTTTCCGTTGAAGTATCTCATGGGCAACGCATAAAGGATTTTATATATTAAATTTAATACATGAAAAACAAAGTATGATAGAATATAAAGTTACTGCTAGAGGTACGCGAATAAAGCATTTACATGGTCGATTCGAATTAAATCGAATTTTTTGTAACATGTTCGAAATTTTCCCAGATTAACATTACATGTTAATTTAAACGTAATAAATATCAAAACTTATAATTTACATTACTTTACGCAATGATTTAAATAAACTGCACGGAAAGAACAATTTTGCTGGATCCAGATTTGAAAATAATTTTTGTTCTATAATCAAAATAATTTTGTTGGAAAGTCACAATGATTGCTAGAATATCAAAACATTTTATAGCAATGGTTATAATTTTTAACTTTCCAACGAATTATTTTGATGATTAAACAAGAATTATTTTCAAATCTGTATTTAGCAAAATTTTTAAATCTTTCAACAAAATCGTTCTTTCCGTGTGATAACCTGTTTCGATTTACATCTTATTACAAAGAATTATAATCTTATGTGACATTTTGAACTGGAAAATATTAATAACATGTGTATACACAAATAGTTAGACTGCTTTCAAATATTTTATTAATCTATATGAATACATCAGGGGAGACCGAGGCTGATTGATACAGTTTTTTAAATGATATTTTCACATGTAACTAATAAATAAAATAAATACCGCAAAGATATTTTTCAATAGTCACATGCTTCAACAACATAGAAATTATTTTTATAATTTAATAATGTAATTAATTTTGTTGTATTAATGGAAAATATAAAGTAATGCAACTTGTAACAACCGGTCCCATATACGGGGTCAATTGTTATAATTACTAGAATTAGTTGTTACACATCCTGCAGATTTCAAAATATAACGCATTTAATTGAAGAAAATACAAAAAATTGTGCATAACATAACTTTATTTATAATTTTCAAATAAAATATACACATTAATGTAACATTAATGATATAAACATAAATGTTTATCAGTCTTTCTCTTACATAAATCACAGTGGAAAAAAATATAAATATAAGATTGCACTAAGAAAGACTACAGAAATGCAACATTATTTTAAATTTGTTTCAATTAAAAATAAAAATAAACACTGTAACAACATACCCCGTCACAACCAGTCCCGACTTACCATATTTATACAATTTAATTGTTGCTTAAGCAAAAAATATATTTTAAAATGTTAATATAAGTAAGTTATTACTTGTAAAGTAAAGATTCTAAAAAAATAGTTGGAACTATAATACAATAAGCAGATTTATAAATATAACATTTAATATATCGCTGATTTATTTTACTTTTGGCTACCAAAAACTGAAATTATTTTTTATTTCTGAAAATATGTTATTCAGTCCAAAATATCTTATTGCATGACTGCAATGTTTTTGCGGAAATACTGTATTTTTTATATAATATTACCGTTTGTCATTTTGCAGCAATTTTTAAATGTATCAACGTGCCTCATGTATCAATCAGCCCCGGTCACTCCTACATATATCAAAAATACTTATTTATTAGATAAGAATAATTGGTCGTGCGGGAGATGTAAATGAACCAAATAAAATAGATGATCGATTCGAAATCGAACCATTGTTGATTTGAAATTCTCGAACTGTTTGATTTCGAATCTTGCAGATTCGAAAACGAACTCGAATCGACTCTCCTGTGATTCGATTCGATACTAATCGCATTCGAATTCGAACTATTCGCACACCTCTAGTTACTGCCTGCGTTTTTTCTGAGAATTTATAATAACTGGCCGCTTCTCATTTAAATGGGATATCGTTACAAAATAGATAGCTTCTTTTTTTTTAATTTCTCGCCAGCAAACGGACGAGCATATTAAAGGAAGAGTGACTTTGTCGCGCATCGCATCAGCCATAAATTGCTGTGTCACAATCATAATTATGCCGTTATTAATTACCGTTACCAAAGAGACATTTTCGCGCGGTATATTTTGACTAATTGTAAAAGAAAGAACGGGTTCACACACCGTAAATTCTTTAATGTGTGTTTTCGTCCAATATATAAGCTTCGTGAGGGGAATGCTCGCAGTGCTCGTTCGAATGCAGAACGTCGTCCGCGGCGTTGAAATCAACCGAGCATCCGGAAGGAGAAAACCGAACGATCTTATTTCATTTGCAAGTAAATTCGACGAAGGCTGACGACAGACAATCGTGTTAGCCGCGGTGAATAATGCATTCGTCCGACTTTATCGTTTTTATCGCCGCTGTGATTTTCCATGTTTACGCGCAGTAAAACCCGTAATTTCGTATTAATGAAAAATAGATCAAGAGCTCGATACGAGTTATTACTCATGAAAGTTATGCTAGGAGCGCTTATAACATGGATTGTGATAGAAGCATTGATACATTGATATCAATCGTATTTCTGTTTCTTTTTTTTTTTTTTTTTTTAATCAATTGCGTGTAGAATTTTCCTTCTCTTGGTATGTGTGCCAGTTGATTAATTCAATTTATTAATAATTAATTTTGTATGCGCAATATGCAGATTTGATAAAGCTGAGTCTCCTATTTCTGCATGACGTAAACATATTATATTAAACGGTGAGAACAATTATAATGCTCCATTTTCCAATGACGTGTTACGGCATTTACGTACAATTAATTATCTCCACATCTTTTTCATTTATTTTTTATAACAAGCGAAAATTTGTTCACGGAAAGAACAATTTTGCTGAATCTAGATCTGAAAATAGTTTTTGTTCAACAATCAAAATAATTTTGCGCGAAAGTCAAAATGATTGCTAGAATAGTCAAAATGTTTGATATAGCAATACTTATCAGTTTTAACATTTCAACAAATTATTTTGATGATTCAACAAAAAATTATTTTCGGATCTGTTTTTAGCAAAATTTTTAGACCTTTCCACAAAATCGTTCTTTCCGTGTTTGCTGCGTATTACCATGATATGTCGGAGCTCTAATCGGATGTCCCTTGACGAAGCGATGCTCGAAACGAACAATACGCATCTTCAAATGTCGGCAGACTTTTTATATGCGGTGGATTTTAAGAGGTGGATATTCGGGTCAGGACACGTATGTACGTGAGAAGCGATATCGCCGATATGTGCGCGCGTGTCCAAGGAATTGCCAGCCAACAAAGTCGGACTTTACGTTTTATAATTCGTGCTATAGCATCGCAGCATTCAATCGGACAGATGCGCGTCATTGCATATAGACCGCGGAAGAGGAAGGCAGAGAGTTAATCCATATTTCTGTGCGCAGCGGTGCGAGCAATTGTTGTATAACGTGATTAGAAATGGGAGACTTTGTCTGATGATTAAATTTGCGTATTGCAGCGTATATGCGCGCAAATGAATTATTAGCGGGTTTAACTGCGATTATATTGGAGAACTATACGATTGTCACGATTACAGTTATACAATTATTCAAGGACAGATGCAGCATATGTATATGACGAAGAAAACGGAGCAATAAAAAGTATGATAAAATACAGGTTTCTGCAGATGTATAAAGAAGATAAAATATAGATAATTACACGGAGAGAATGATCTTGCTAGAACGTTTAAAAATTTTGCTGGATACAGATCTGAAATAATTCTTGTTGGACCATCAAAATATAATTTTGTTGGAAAGTTAAAAATGATTATCATTTTTAACTTTCCAACAAAATTATATTTTAATTGTCCAACAAAAATGATTTTCTGATCTGTATCCAGCAAAATCTTTCCGTGATAAGTATCAGGATAGATTGTGGAATGATTACGAACAATTAAGATGGGAAAATGCCAACGACGGTCAAAGCAGATCTTGGTGCTCGATAATATTATAATATGTTCGGTTTAGAGCTGCGTTGAAAGTCCGACGATTATGCGGTGCGCCGCGGTTTATTTAACCGAGAATTGTAATATTCACATGTTACAATATTATCTAGCACCAAGATCCGCGCTTTGACTGTTATTAGCGTTTTCCCATTTTTTGTTTATAAAATTGTTTATAAAATGTAGATTTAACAATTCTAATATGGTACTTATTAAAGAAATGTACGTGTATAGTGGATGATCTTTGCGTGAATGAGCTTGTGAAGGTAAAATAACGTTTTATCGATAGAACAAGCCGATACTGATTCGATATACATAACCGATGATTTGATCGCGTGACTTGATTTTCCAGAGCTGAATTTTTCATTCTTTTTCATAGAATAAAGAGATATGAGTTAGTTATCTGAAATACTGAGTAAAGATATAGATATGAATTACCTAAAATACTGATCCGTAAAAAAAATTTCCCTTATCAAAGAATCATTCGACAGACGTTTTTTAATGTTTTATTTTCTTAGAATTGTGTCCGCAAAGAATTGAGTTCTAGGAGGACACAAGATATTCTCTGCACCGAAAATTCAAACGATGACAATTAGCCAACACAGGTCCTTGACATATTTGCGCACGTTGAATACTAATGGATATGGTAGTTTTCCTATAGAATTATTCGAAACATTGTGTAAATACGAATTATAATTCCAAAAACCAGTCCTACTGGTCTTTTGCTGTTTACGCTAGTAACATCCTAACAAAGAAGATTATTTTATTTTAAGGAGAGAATGTTAAAAGAGGTTTTGGTAGTGAGACACGCGATTTAAGATTTTCAAATTAAAAGTTCCCGGTCAATCAATTTTTTTTGTAGAGATTGATAATGAGAAACATTATTTTATAAATTAATTAGAAATAAATCTTAACTCGAAAGTCGAAAGCTGGATATAGAATTAGCAAAATATTTAATATTGAATACGTAAAAACTTGCGATAAAAATTTTTTCTATGCTTTTATATGATTCTTATTATTTTTGTCTAATTATTCTTATTTTTCTTATTTTCTAAAATAAGATACAGACAGTACTTTTCAAACAATAATCTGATGGAAATCATCAAATGTCCTATCTTATCTGTATTTTATATTAATTTTTTTAAATATTAATAAGTGTCGGAATATTCTGTAAAGGTAAAAAATGCATTGCGTTTGAAGAAATCTTATAATTGCTATTATCTATTTTAAAATGCGTGTTTTGATTTACAAACGCGAAATTAATCATGCTAATATCTTTTCAGAGATACGTAATTCCAGACATACGTCAATGATATGTTAATGAATTTTTATTCGCAATTCTTAATTGCGATCGTTTCGTGAGTCACGTTTAATTATTAGTAAAATCACATTACGCGTATTTCACGGAAAAACGAATTGTCGTCATGATCAATCGTGTCAGCTAAACAATTCCGCGTATAATTTGTTTTTTTCAATTTCGATGAATAAGTAATTGATAAGAAAAAATATAAAGTATCTATCACTGTTTGCTCATCGATTACAGTAGCAGACATGTTTCTTGCAAAAGTACAGTTCAGAATAAATCTAATTAATAATATAAATATATCCACATAAAATGATGTAATATAAAAATATAATCTAATCTTATTGTTAGAAAATATACAAATAAAACTTAATAATATATATAATACTACACCGTAACGACACGTATTTATTATATTATAATTTGTACAATTTATACAATCTAACAACTCTCAGTCTAGTTCTAAATTCATCAAGGAATCAAGCCTTTGCATTTGGAATTATTATTTTGAGTACAAAATTACGTTATGCAAAATTATTTTATGTCAAAAATATATACTGATATCTTAACAACACCACAAACATTTTTATTGCGCGCGACATATTTATCATAACGTATAATATTTCCCAAATTACAATTTATATTTTTGTGATTACACTTGAAATATTTCTAAAGTCTTATTACAAACAAATATTTCTAATTAAACTATTCAAAAAATTATTCTATCGCAAGATTAACGTACAAAATTATAATTTTATATTAATCTTCCTGAGAATTAATCAACAATAATAATCGATACTTAAAAATACATCACGCAATAAGTTTGAGCTCATTTCAAATGGAATTTCCTGAAAATTCTATAAGCTATAAATGATTATATGTGTTTACATATTTCTTTCGATAAGATGAAACGTCAGCATTTAACGACATATGACCTTTGGATGCATTACGTATATAAGGCAGTTATCTTATCACATGCTCGCTAAGATTAGGTCGTTACGTTACTCGACGAGCTAGTTTCAATATTATTTGAAAGAGATGGAGCCACAGTCTCATCAATATAATCCTGTTCCTCGGTCGCGTGCTTAGACCACGATGAAAAATGGATTATTCTGAAAAAAATTATAACTCGTTAAAATTAGATTACTCGAATTAAGTAAAGTATCAAGAATTTTCTAATACATTTTTAATCGAGATAGAAAAATTGATGTACGAAAAAATATCATCTAAGAAAATTGCAAATCACTTACAAAATTAGCAGAAGCACGGTGATCTGCGTGGCGACTGTCAGCCAATAAAAAGAGTTCGGTGCTGTTTTTATTGTGGCGTTATAAATCTGGGAATATAAAGTCCCGCTAAATAACGGGACTGCGTTATCGCATACGGCAAGCATCGCGAATACCTTTCCTGAAGAACAAAAATTATCTTTTTGTCACAAAAAAGAAAAAAAATCAGTGTGGCACAAAAAATTGAGACCGGTATTAGATGAGAGATCTAATTTTGACATATGATATATCCCTTATTCAAATTCTGTATGTAAAGTATATCTTCCATGTCAATATGGCATCAGTAGGTTGAAATTATATCTCCACTGATCTATCGGAATTAAACCGGTTTCAATCTATGTGTAAAAATATAGATGTAATGGTTATTTTATGCACCTCGCTCCTCCACAGGCACAAGTTTCGAGGTCATAGACCTAAGTACCGGAGCTACTACTGGACCTAACGCAGCGACAACGGCACCTGCAAAATAATTATTATAAAATATATAAAACAAAACGTTTGATTACTTTATAATTCAAAAATGTATGCGTGTAATATCTTCATTTAAAAGAGTTTGAATAATAATGGCACTGTATAATATTCACAATTTTTTTCAATACATAATCGAGAAAGATATAAGATCTGTTACTTACCTACGTAAAATAATTCCGGCCGGTTCGCTAAAACAAATACTATTCTCCCAGATGCGTGCGCTATCGCTCCAACCACTATAATGAAAACGTCCTTCATTCCTAATAATTTACTCATGACAGGCACTCCAATTAGCGTTGCTGTTGAAACAAAATTCTTTTAAATACTTTATACTTTATGTCTTCGTGTTTCTAATAGAATTTTAAATATTTATATGCTTCTTGTAAACTACATATATACTGATAATATATACGTACATACAACATGACGTAATTTTATTGTGTGCTGTTTATTTATTTTAACTATTTATATTTAAATTATTCATTATTACGCACTGAGAATGGCTAGAATATTAGTCGAAATGTTTGCGTTTCTTAATTTTATAATTTTTAAATACATATTTTCAATTCATGACCTCATAATGGTATACATTTATTAACTGGGCACCGTTTACTGCGTTAAACTCCCATCGCCTTTGTTTTTGATTATTTATACTGATAATATTTAGCTCTGATTTTATTTGAAAGGTTTATATAATAGTTATAAAAAATGTAAATATAAAAAAATTCAGGCATCCAAAAATAACACTTAAAAATTAGAAAAAAATTTAAATAACATTAAATTTTTTTTCAAATTTATTTATACGATAGTATAATAATAATAATCTCTCTTGTACATTCTCGTAATCGAAAAATCAAGCCTTTTATAAGATTGATTTCAATTTCGCGCAATTAGGTTAATAACTTGTTTATTATCGTTCATATAATCAAGACCATAAATTAGCGATCGGAAGTGAAAGCTCTTGCGATTTCGATAAGAAATTTCTCCTTTCACTCACGTTCCACAAAACACGTTGCGGATTGATATCGTTAAATTCGCGAAATGTCAATTCAACCAATTTGAATTAAAGTCTACGTCAAACTATACTGACCTAATACGAAGAGAGACGATTGGAACGTTTTAAAGTTACTAAAATCTGTCACGTTCCAGTTGAAGATTAGTGAAGTGTACATCTGGCTCTTGGGTTTCTCGTCTCTCTGGAACGTATACAGACACATCGCGAGCAGGAGTAACCACAGATGCAATTTGCCATGATTGCGCCTCGACTTCACCAACGTCCGCATTGTCGTGGCGACGTGTCTCATGTCGAAGAAGTCGAGCAGCCAGTTGGCACCCGAAAGCGGTTGTTGCCGCGGTGACGTTTGCCACTTGAGCCACACGAACGAATAAATAAGCGACAGCAAGAGCAAAGTCACGTTTACGGCGAACATAATCGTGTAGGGCCTGTTGACCAGGTGTGTGAACACGTAAGATCCAAGTGCAACTCCTGCGAACGAAAAGAAAACCTGTAGGATTGTTGACATATTACATCAATGAAAATTGCAAAGACTCTTTTACATAACCGCAGACATAAAAATGGCAGAACAATGTTGCCAACAATCAACAATATGCAATCATCGACAATCCATTAATTTTAATGGTTCAAAAATCGTTTACGGAAAAAGTAATTTTAGAATGAATATACAAGTATTTACTAAACGATATAAAAGAAGTCTAGAGAAGACGTCTTAAAAATTTATGTTCTTCTCCAGCAAACACAGATTATAACTACAATATTGCAATATCAACATTGTAATATTTCTGCAATATAGCTGGAATGTTACAATGCTAATTAGCAAGAAACTTCGACGATGAATGACCCAGCAAGCACAGATTATAACTGCAATGTTGCAGTATTGTAACATTGTAACATTCCAGCTACATATATTGCAGAAATATTACAATGTTGCCGCAACATTGTAGTTATAATCTGTGCTTGCTGGATCTATTCATCGTCGAAGCTTATTTATTCTTGCTAATTGCTATTTAAATAATTATACATTAGTGGAAAAAGTTTGTTGAGCATGCGTCTCCCTACCCGACGGCATAGTACTGAGATAAGCGACATCCAAGATCGTGATTCTCATGGTTCTCTGCTGCACGGAGCTCACGTCCGATATGTACGCGAAGCAACTGGCGAAGATCGCGACGTCGGCGCCCAGTAAGCTCATCGGCAGGGTCGCCGTGTACACGATCATGTTCAGATTCCAAGTGTCCATCATGGAATTGATCACGATCATGAAAGAGTAAATCAGTTTGCCCGTCAGGCCGAGGAGGAGCGGCAATTTACGTCCGCGCCGGTCGCTCCAGTTGCCGTAGAACATCGCCAAGATAATAGGCACTACATGTCCGGCAATGTCGTTCCATTGATGGAACTCTGCGACGGTCATCTGCAAGACAATTTTTTCTTAATGAAACGTAATTGAAGAGTGAAAGTCAATTACTGTCTCAGCAAAGCGAAAGCGCTTGTCATGAATGCGATGAAAAAGACAGTTGAAATGATGTCATGTGTAAAGTTGACTTACTAGCTCTGAAGCGTTTTATTTAATTTTCACTAAATAAACTTTCGTAAAATAAAATATACGTATGTGTGTGAAATGTAAAAGAATGGTATATTCTCTAACGTGACTCGCATTTTCGATGCGTGGATATCTTACGCTAATATTATAGTTTGACAAATATGTTTGCTTTGATAACAGCTAAGTTGTGCTGCATGATTATCTACTTTGATCAATAAGCTTCTCGCATTCTAATCGCAAATGAGATACGTACAAGAGTACTATAAAGTAATTAGTATTATTCTCAAGCTGAATATTTGCACTTGATAAGCAAGCACTTGTTCCGAAAAAAAATAAATTTAGTTTAATGAGCTGTCCCACTTTATCCGAGGAACATCCTGAGAACGTTCTTAGGACTAGGGTTGCCACAAAACTGGAAATCAGAGAAATCAGGGAAAAGTCAGGGAAATTGAAAATGGTCATGGAAGTCAGAGGAAAGTCAGGGAATTTTACAAAATTTTCTGGAAAATTAAAATTCTTGCTTTAAAGAAGTTTAATATGCGTATATCACACACTTATATAGTTTTGTTAGCTAATGTAATAAATTCTCTTTTTAATAGAGATTTAAAATGCTTCACTATAAGAGCATTAGAATTTTCAATTTATTTAAAACTGTTTTTTTTAACTTACTTCTAAGTTTCTTGTGTCATTTATAAATAAATTAATAAAATTAAAATTAACTTCATTTTTGTAATTTTTCTTTTAAAACTACGTATACCTTTGTATAATAGCAAGTCAGAGATTCCAGTAAACAAGATTTAGCTTTTATTAAAAAGAAATTATATTTACATGTTCCTTATATTGAATTATATTCTAAGCAGAAGAAAAAAATTGTGCGCATATATAAAAGAAAAAGATAAAGAAATACTAACAACTTAACAATTAAGTGCAAGTAATGTCAACAATAGTAGTAGTAATTTACATTGCTATGTTAAATCGCTCTCAACAAAATATTTAACAGTTTCCAAATCAAGACGGAATATAAAAAAAATCAAGTTATAAAATAATTACCGCTCGTATGTATAAAACAATAAAATAGAAAAAAGTTAGGTCAAAAATTTTTAATAATTAACGAATTGATGGAACGTTTTGGCTTACTTAGCCATCATCAGCCATCATACAAATTCACATTACAATTAAAATTGACATTATCGGCGCAATTTAATCAAGTTATAAAATAATTACCGTTCGTATGCATAAAACAATAAAATCTAAGATTTTATTGTTTTATGCATACGAGCGGTAATTATTTTATAATTATAACTTGATTAATACGCTGACCTTAAAATGCGTCCTACTATTAACTTAAATTGCGCCGATAATATCAATTTTAATTGTAATGTAAAATTGTATGATGGCTGATGATGGCTAAGTAAGCCGAAACGTTTCATTAATTTGTTAATTATTAAAAATTTTTTGTATTAATTAATCAACCAAAAAAGTTTTGCTCGTTTATTGGCCTAACTCTTTTCTATTTTATACAAAAAAATGTTTTAATATTATTGAAAGTCAGGGAAAATTATGAAATTTTGTCTGGAAATTATGGAAAAGTCATGGAATTTTAGAATGAAGAATTTGTGGCAATCCTAAGGACGAAAGATATTCTTTTAGAATGTTCTTTGAAGATTTGTGCTGTACGGGGATTAAACTTAACTTCGATAATTTGTCCGTATAATGTGTTTGCCTTTTCCCCTTCTCTCTCTCTCTCTCTCTCTCTCTCTCTCTCTTCTCTTTTATTTTAAATATGGTATACAATATTTACCTGTACTTTAGTCTTTATCGCTTTATTATCATCATCGTTTAGCTTCATACAGACTTCCTCAGAGTAACCGTGGTCCACTCGACACGCTTTATACCTAAAAAAGTCTTGCTCAACGATCGATGTAAACGTAAACGCCATCATGTAGAGCCACATAGTCGGCTCTACTGATACATATTTTATCCATCCGAAGTATTTTCGACACATCCTGTTTCTGTGAGAAGCTTCCGTCCGTGGCGGCGTCGCCTGGAAATTGCAAAATGAATATTGAAACAGCTTTATTTATTAGCAACATGTATGTTAAAACGATAATAAATTTTATAGTGTATAAAAGCTTTTATAGATAAATAGACAAAAAAGCATGCACTTTCGCAAAACTAAAACAAGCGAATAAATTAAAATATATAGTTGACATTTTTTTACATTTTTTTAAAACTTACAACGATAAAAACAAGAAACAAAATTTTAATTATAATCACACAGTTACACAATTTAGTATTAATAAATCATTTATATAAATACATTCTCTGTTACGTGCATATACATATAAAACGCATTCAGTATCATGTATCACGCAGTGTGACAACGTAGTCAGTCATTATAGTCAGTCGCAGTCACTGTTTTCATTTCACTATCGCTTATGTTATGGTTCTATTTAATTTTGATCTTTCGACCTATCTGCAATATCGTATCTAAAAAAGAAATACTAATAGCGTTCAATACTTATAGTACTTTTACGAGACTCTTTATGCAGTTAGGCTTTATAATTTTCTTCACATTTATTTTATTCTTTCTTTAAATTAATTATAAAGGAAAACAGGAAATCACAATGTATATACTGATAATTAATAATGTAAAAGCATTTTAAAATTTTCGAACGTGTTATAAAACAATTATAAAGTAATAAGATTTTAACAGATTGCTTTTATAACGCTGGAATACCTAAAAGCTAAATTACAGTATACAAACATAACGACTTGAAAAACGCTTTTTATCTATCTGATATAACTTTTATCTTCTCTTTTCAATGAACACTATCGTGCGCTTTACTAATTATTTAATTATTGCTTTGTTTTTGTTGATGATTATTTACAAGGAATGGAAAGTTACTTTTTAAAACTAACTAGTTATTGTTAAAAGTTGTTAAAAGTAACTTGTTATTCGTTACCGAGTTAAAAAAATAATTAGTTACCGTTACTAGTTACTGATTTTTAAAAGTAATTCGTTATCGTTACCGTTATACTTAAAAAGTAACGATTCGTTACTTTTCTGTTACTTTTTTAATGCTAAAATAAGATCAGTCTAAATAATTTAAGATGCAATTTTTTGTTTTAATATTAATAAAAGCAATACAACAATGACACTAGACCGATATATAAAATAACTAGAAAAATGAAGGCCTTTTCGATATGAGCTAGAGCTTCCAGCTTTCTGCTTAATATTTCGAAATATATATACATAACCAATTTTACAAACTACGCGCCAATTAAATTTTCAATCTTAAAATGCAATTTAGCTGATATTTTTCACAATAAATGTTTTAAACTATTTTAAGATGAAAAATAAATTATCAATAGGCCAAACTAACAAGCTTATTTAAACGAGGCAGTGTTTTTATTATAACAAAATTATTTTAAATAATTATAAGCATTATACATACATAAATTAATAATCATCGGTATATACTTGGACGCTATACGTGGTACATGTTTTGACCTAGACTGGTCTTCTTCAGCCACCTCAACGAATTACAATTAAAACATAAGACCACAATATATAAATTAATGCGTTACATTTGTAGAGTCAATTTTAATAAAATGCGTTAAAATTTATGAACAGTCGTCAGTGTAATGAGATTGAAATCTTCGTTCCAGCACAAATTGTCTGGTGTCTAAAAAACAAAGGAATGGTCGATTAGTTGGCGAGGATTAAAACGTCGTTATTAGAGTCAACTATTAAAAAAGAGGACGAACCATACAATTATTATTACAACAAAGATGTAAAAAATTAAAACTAATGTACATAAAAATTAAAAACTTACGATAACAAAGTTAAATCGCAGATTTCAGAACAAAGATTTCAATGATGAGTGAGAGAGAAATTAAAATCGAACTGTTCGGTGTCAAGTACAAAGAACGTATGAGCAATTAAGGAGATATTATTTAAAATAGTCTTAAAATAAGAGTATACTATGTAAATACTTAAAAACTGAAGATTAAATATATACATACGAAAATTTTGTCATAAATAAATGCAAAAAGTTCAAAATACAAAAAGTAACGATAAAAAATAATTGTATAATTCGTTACCGTTACCGAAAAAATATAATTACGTTACCGTTACAGTTATAAAAAAAAATAAAATAAAATAACATCGTTACCAACCCGTTACCAAAAAAGTAACCGTAACGGTAACAGCGTTACAAGTAACGAGTTACTTCCAATCCCTGATTATTTATTTTTCTATAGTTATATAAAAAAAGGATTATAGTTTCGTAAAAAATTATGAAGTTTTTCTGACGAAAACGTCGTAAAAATATTTAAGATCTAAAAATTAAAGTCCCGAGCTAATTAATTGTATTACATTGCATAATTAATTGTATTACATTGTGCATTACAAAAGAAAAATGTAATAATAATTAATTATAATAATAACTTTAAAATAAAAAAAACCACATGAATATTTTAATTATTAAGATAATATTTGAATTAAGATGGTATCTATTTATATGCGAGATTGAATGTGTTTACATTAAATGAAATATACATAAAATCAAAAAATTGTTTAAACAAAGATAGAATGAAGAACTATATTTAATTTTTTTCTTTATTATATAGAAACACTTTTAAAAAAGTAAGACAGAATATTTCTGTAATTTAAATATTATAATATTTCTGTAATTTAAATATTATAGTAACGTCATGCATTTACCTCTTCGATTTTATAGCTGCTCGTCGCTACCGGTTCCTCCATTTCTTTTCTTTTAACTAAAAATCTTCGATGCAAGAGAATTTCTTCTTGAGCTGTTTCATCATTTTTGCACAGTCCGCTACTTTACCGCTGCATACCTCACGAATTAAAACGAGATATACGCACATTTCCACATGAAACTCGCTGAGCTAGATCGTAACGAGCTGATAGGATATTTTATCTGTGTGTGCTAGCATTAGGTCGGGTTAATTATGCGCGTTATCGAACATACAATTTTAGAACATAATTTAAGAAACAGTATCTAAAAATTTCATATCTTTTCTAATGTTTGCTTGGATAATTGCGTAACAATTTCGATTACGTTTTAATCGCGATGCATTCTGCGTAGAAAATTGTTGCTCAAATTAAACGTTAATGCATGCTTTTGAATTTCATTATTAGAATATTGTCAGATTATAGGTAGAATATTCATTATTAGAAGTTGTCAGGTGCAGCATTACAAATTCGCTTAAAAAAGTGTTTTTATTAAAAGCTTTTGATGTCCGATACAAATGTGTGAAAAGTTAAAAAATGATAAGCTTTGAAATTAAATCTTTTTTTACATTGTTATTTTAAAACTGTTATCATTTACGAGCTCGTAATTATGACATTTCCGTTTCGATATTCCAATGAACTGATTTGTCGATTGGTGTGTGTTATGTACGTCAAACGAGAGTTAATCATATCAAGCAGATATAATAAGTAGGAACGCAGTGAGATATTGTCGTAACACTTACGATAATTAGATGTTGCAACTTGGATGTTAAAAGTGAGATGCCTAACTTTCAGACGAGACCGTTATTGAGAAATGTCACAACGAGCGATATATATATGATCGCGCGCTCGCGCGCTCGCGGTTTACCTGATAATATAATTAAAAATTATTTATCACACACACCATTGTTTCAAAATGGTAAATTGATTGAATAACACTATTTAATCGCTATTGTAAAATCACAGATACTCGTAAACGTTATCCGAAACTGCGTTTTCAATTTCTTTATTACTGATTTAATAATGATATAGATAAAGTACGAGATAATTGTTTTATTAATTATTTCACGATTAAAATCTATGAGCGCGATAACAAGCTTAAACGGGCATTTCTTGTTCTTGAATTTTTGAAAATACATTAAGGCGATGGAAGAGGTCGGAATTACCTTACAATTATATGAATATATCCGAATTGACTGAACGGAATTGAAAATCCTTTTACAGGATGGAAATAGACATAAAATTTAGTGGTGGGACGAAGAAATTTGTAGTAAAAACGACAAAAAATTAAAAAATTATTGTTTTTTGTTTTTACTGCAAATTTTTTCGTCCCACCACTAAATTTTATGTCTATTTCCATCCTGTAAAAGGATTTTCAATTCCGTTCAGTCAATTCGGAGATATTCATATAACTGTAATGTCGGTAATTCCGGCACCGCCTTAAACAGAATTTGAATTTGACTGTGTGTGTATATAAAAAGTATAGTAGTTAGTTTAATGTTAAAGTTGAGCTTTGCAGCAGTTCTTACATTTAAAATCATGATGAAGAAAGTGTTGATTAATGTTTTAGAAATTTTTACATATTTATAACATTCGTGAGTTTATTTGGATAAAGTAAATTAAGTGTCTTTTGATTAACGGGAACATTGTAGCACCAAAGTTACAACTTTGTTTTATATACAAAAAATTCGTATTTGCACACATGATTCAAATTACTTTGAGCGAAACAGTTTAAATTCTTTTAGAGAATAGATATCATTGATCCAAAATGCTCTACTATACAGTTGAAAAATTTGTGTAAAATTGAACACATCTCACATGTCCCAAACGGTCCACTCAAATTTTTGTGTTAATTTAACGCAAGATGAATATGTTAGAAGGTAACACAAAAACATTATGTAAAAATTAATACAAAAAATGTAACACTTTAATACAACTTGGAAACAAATTGTGAAAACATTATTCTTCAGTAAAATTAATATAACTTGTAAAATGTAAAATTAACAAGTAATTATCTTCTATTCATTTGTCTTAGAATTTTGCGGTTTAAAACTATTCCATTTTTATGTTATTCATTCACTTACTTATAAATTGTGTTATTTTGACACTGACTTGTGAGAAATATTGAATATCAATTTAACACAAAATATTTAAATAACGTAATCACATTACGGCAATAAATATGTTCAAAATTCGATACAAAATTTTATCAAGAACGTGAGTGGACCGTTTCATTTCAACGTAAATACAAAACGTTTTTTACTATCTGATAGAAGAAGAAATCTTTATTACTTCTAGCATGCCGCTGCACCGCTACTATTCTTTTCCACCGAACTCGAATAACCTTCGGCACTCTTGTCTTCCGTCGAAGTCATCGATGAAATCAGTGATACACGAGAATCACGCGTAACTGTTCGGCTAATGCTTCCGCGCACGTGGTTCGCATCTGCTCCGAACAACGCTATACGCGGTGCACACGCGCACAGTCGTTCCGCCACGTGAGTAAACGCATGTGCACGCAACCGCTGTGAGACTGGAGTAGCAGCCACGCGTGTCCGCTCGCTCGGAGTGTCCGACTCGCGTACTCCGTTCGCTGACTCGAGTCGGAGCACATTATCGACGATTTTACGTAATCGCCGCTCGGGTCCGCACGAGCCGCGTGCGCGCGCGAACATAATTGTGAAGTTGCGTTGTGACGCTGTCAGCGACTGCAGCGTTGTGCCTCCACGCGCGTTTCTGCGCGTTATCGGCCGATGTTGACAAATGTTTCGTAGGCGAGCCACATATGATACTCCGAGCATCCGCCGCGATATCCTAACTGGCGCCGACTGCGACTATCTTCGTCAGGTCGGCCATCCTCTCGGTTAAAACCGAGCTCGGCGACATCTTGTGGAGTGGAAAATTTTGCAGGGAAATTGTTTTCGAAAAATTTTCTGGATGATCGTAGATCCAAGGGCGATGTCTTGTATCTTTGACGATTTTATTCGGCAACCTTATTTATCATTTTGACTTGGGACAGGTAGTTTTCTGCTCGAAACACTAGTTTGCGGCAGACTGCGTGAGGTTGGCACTTGTTGGGTAACGTGAAGTATTGATCGCTTTAGTGACCTCAGTTTCTGTGGGAGATTTGAAAGAGTCGAGCGTGTCGCGTTGGTATAACGTTGCTACTATTGAACGTTACTTTTCACTTTTAAGATTTTTCACTTCACAGATTTTTATGAAATTTGATGTAACTCTTCTAATCCTCCTGTTACATCTTTTAATAATTTAATCAGCTTTCTAACAAGCTGAATATATAAAGATTAATGTATGACATTATATCTTAAAACTTCTAATTGTGTATTTTATTCGGTGATTAAAAACAGCTAGTGATTTCCGAACATTTGAAAATTCTTTTCTTAATAAAATCTAAATATATTTCTATGTATTTTAATAAACTCTTCCAGTAAAATAATACTTTACAAAGATTATAAAGTCTACGTTTGTCAAAATTAGGGAAGTTATATTACGGCTCTAGCTATTCGCGACAGCCGACAGTTCGTGTGTTAAACTGATGTTTCTGTTCTCAAGAAGAACAATAGGGAAACCGTGAGAATGCAGGTCAGGACAGAAAACCGGTCCCTTTTTTTGCTGAGTGAGTTAAAACTGGAAGGACTAAACTAGTTTGAGATATTTCGATTATCGGAGACATCACTATTCAATACTTAGAAATTCTCTGCTCTCTCAATCTAATTTTTACAAAAACAAAACAAAATTTATTTTGTTCGATTCATCATTTTAATTAAAAAAATTTTTTCCCGAAAATAAAGAAACAAACATGAAGGATATAAAAGTATATTCGATAAATTCCTACAAATCTTGTTCAAAGTCACAAATTAAATAACATTTAATAAAATGCATAAATTTGCATTTATACATTAAGATAATAAAAGATTATCACTGAGATGTAAAAATTAATCACGTGAATTATATTTTCCAAATGTTTTATTATTTTGAAGAAATAATTTTATCACGTAGAAAATCAGAACAAAAGAAGGGTGAAATGAGAGTGGATAGTTCGGTTTTGTTAAAAATTTATTTATATTTCATCAGTGTTAATCACGGCGCGCAATTATGGCTATGATATTGATGTGTCTTGTCAGTAAACTTTAGGCCATCGAAGTTACATAAACACATTTTTCTCGAAGTGATAATAAATAATACATTTTTTCGTCCTATCCCGTGCACTTTCGATTTCAGCTAGATAGCTTTCCATATTTGTCGATTCGTATCGTTATACATATTGACTTTAGGATCAACGCGACATTTCATCGACGTCGCAGACGAAGCTTCCCACGCTTCCCTATCATAGGCGAATTGCAGGGAAATCTGAAAGGGAAAATCATTTTCTGTCGAAGGAGACAATCGACTGTTCTTCCAATGTCGATCAACGCACTCCGATTCTTATGAGAATACTTTCTGGTATAACCACTTACAACCTCTCTTAACACTGTCGAGGCTGTTTTCCTCATTTAACGCACGCAATATTTTCACTATAATCTAGCCTTCGCTCGTTCAACATCCCAGTTACTAAAAAAGGTTGAAAAATAAATTGCCTATCTGTTGTCGAATGTAGTTTTAAAAGATTTTTAAGGGCTCAAGTTTTTTCGAATCTCGCTGCAAAAATGAAGATGTAGTACACCATAGATCTTGTCGACAGCTAATGGCTATCGCTATTATTTCGACGATTAACTTGTTGGCGCTGATGGGCTTTTAGTAAAACATGCAGTTGAGGGAGGCTTGATGTAAGAACTTACTCAATTACTCCGATACGGTGCGCAGTAATTTCGAGTAAGAGCTAACATGAATAATTTGTGCTTCGACTTTACGTCGACAGTTTTACGCGTGGAATTTACTGTGGAATAATTTAACATGAAAATATACTTATTCGATATCATAACGATTAAATAGAATTAATTTCTAAAAAATTTGAAAATTTTAATATATTAATATTTCGTATTTAATTTTTAATCAAAAAGTATAGATATCTGTTTTAAATAAATATCCCGTATTGTTATAATCAGGGTTGGGCAAAATACGTTATTAAAGTATTTGAAATGCAAAATAAATAAAAAAAAATAATATTAGCAATCTTAGTATTTGAATTACAAAACAAAATATAAAATACTTTTAATCTTCCGATTTAAAATACAAAATACTTTTAAGTTTTTATTTGAAATACAAAACACTTTTTAATTTAATCTTTTAATTACGATAATATATAATATTAAACTCAAACAGTCTCCTCTCCACTTTTAGAGAGAGAAAGGAAAGTTGTTTCATTCTCTTACACTCTTTAATAGTCCTATTGTCTCGTATCAACCGCACGAGAAATCTATTTACTTATGTGAGATTATGAAATTTGACTCTGATGACTTGACATTGCTTGAAACGAAAATAGTTAGTGTCGTTAATTGCCATATGAGAAAAGTTTAAGTTGCTATTAATTGTTGTCAAGGATTTTAGTATTTCAAATATAAAATAGATTGAAATTGTATTTGGAATACAAAAAACAAATTGTATTTCAAATACAATTAGTATTTAAAAGTATTTGAAAGTATTTGAAATATGCCCAGCCCTGATTATAGTGCAACAATTCTTTAAGTTTATTGTACATTTATTTAACGTGTATATAAGGCTTTATTTCTCCGATATAATTATGAAAGCATTTAACAAATAAATTTTTGTTAAGAGGAAACTCTATGGTTGGAGACAAAAGGAGAAAATTATCGAGTTTGAGCATAAATGATCCGGTGCTCATTAATTAATACGGTTCGGTCGAGATCTCTTTGCTTCAACAATTGACTAGTTTTGTCGATCAACATTTAATATTAACTGGACCTGCCAGTGCTATTGAAACTCTCGCGAAAGCATAGATTCAACTTGTACCTTATATCTGTTTACGATACAATTATCGGTATTAATCATGGTCATTCTAGCTCGAGCGTTAAGTTCGTCGCAGCACACGTAATTGGATTTACGAAAACTAGCATTTAACCCAATTCGGCGAATGATGCGATACATTATTATTTTTCACACATGACATATTATTCAACGAATTAGTTAAACGATGTGCTCGTTAAACACGATATCCATTTAATCACTCGATAAAATCAATCGATTTAGACTTATCAAAATATCTCTTATCGTGCTCTATTATTTTGTCTACAACAAATATAGCTCGTTTCATTTCTTTTTATTTAGGGAAGGATTGCCTAGGCGCAAAGAAGATCGATATGTATATATTTTGATCGAGTAGATCGAGAGCTCTCTCTCTCTTTCTCTCGCTGCACGCGCGCGCCGCGGCGGCGCGCCGGTTTGGGAGAAAAATTATTTGTATTTGTAACTATATTTGCAAAGTACTACAATTATGAGATACTACTCTAATATTAATAATAATAATTGTATGCATAGTTTGATCAACCAATATACCTATATAAGTTGACATCAACACACTTTAAAACTTACTATATAATTACTTATGTATAACTTACTATATATAGTTATTATTGCCATAAAAATGGTGGCAATTACCATAAAAAAAATATATATATAGTCATTTTCGAGTTTTATATAACTATAATATATTATATGGTTGGCCCCGAAAATGACTATAAATTATAGTTAAATAATGGTAATTGCAACCATTTTTATGGCAATAATAACTATAATATATAATAAGTTTTAAAATTTGTTGATGTCAACTATATGTATTGGTCGATAAAACTATACATATAATAATAATTATTAATATTATAGTAGTAATAATCATAATTATAGTAGTTTGCAAATATAGTTACAAATACAAGAAATTTTTCTCTCGGTGTGGATGCACATCAACGCAATTAACATCTACGTATACGTTTTGGCCAAGTTTGTACATATGCACACAAGCGTCCCATAATACATACATACATATTTACATGCGAATATAATCTAATTCTATAAGAACATCGAAAGACTGCGAAACGCCGTCGTGTCTACGTCGGACTTCTCGCGCGCGCGTTAACGCGTCGGTCGATCGACCGTTTCTGCACGTACAAATATATATTCATGAGTTCGAAGATCGTGGCGTGATGATTCGATAGTTTCGTGGATAATCTTGATGCGAATCCGATTTTCGACCGGCGCGAATAAGAAGAGGAATTCAGGAAACATTATTGCGTTTCGCCATTGCGAATAAACTCGGGGAGATCATTTTCTGAATATCTAAAGCATTGAAACGTTGATTCTGTAAAATTCCATTCATTCCTATTCTGCGCTGAGATTCCACAAAGTATTTATCTTTTCATCTCTCCCGGTGTTTGCACCAGCTGCTTTGTCGTATTTACCCGTCAAATCCACACTGCAGGCTTTCTCTCTGCTCTCTTTTGAGAAAACGGTTCGTTTCCCGCATTCCCATTCCTTTATGATCAATTGTATTACATATATATTACATTGAAGCTTTTATTTCTGCCTTGAATACCAACCATGTTTCTTATTTTATATTGTACCGCGATGTTTTTATGTAAAACTGAACTAATGTTTTGACTAATTGAATTTACCGATAAAATAATTAATCGGCGATTTCCAATATTTTTCCCACAGTTATTTTAACAAAGCGGCTCAATTCAATTAAATAGAATATCTTATTCGAAAGTTCCTTTCCAGAAAGGTTCGCTATAATCGATAAGAAGGAAAAAATATTACTCGTCGGTTGGTCGACGCCACGGTAACATCATGCAATTTTATTAACTTTCCGTCGGAAAGTTGGCTAGTGTAGAAAATCGTTCGTCCGACGTTTACAGTTCTCTCCTACATCCGCCCGGAGTTTACTCTTTTAATTACATGAATTTACTTTCATGCTAGAGGTCCTTGAAACTTCTGAAATCAAGGTAGAATTGCAGCTGCGGATGGGCAAAGAATAGGCACCACGCATTCGAAGCTTCATATCAATAGAAAAAGATCTTTATAATACGTGATTTAAAGTACGTATGATTATTATAATGAACGAGGTTGCAGCAAATCCGAAGTCTTGCAGCAATAAAAAGTAGCGCACAACCTATAGTGAAGTCTCCAGTACATTTCCCGATTGTGGATAAAATAAAATAATAATTGAGTTAAATCTTTTTAAATATAATTATACCTCAATATTTCTTAAATTATTAATCCTTCGTATCTTTATCATACCTTATCATATCTCTTTTTGTTTAACCTATAAGAATAACAATACAATTAAAATTTTTTTATCCAGATTTTATTGTTCCAATAAAAAGTTAGTGAAATATAATTTTTGAAATTGTTTAATATCAGAAATAAATTTCTCAATCATTAAAATGTGAAAGATTAACAATTTTTAACGATTTGTCAAGAATTTTCCTTTTGTTTAACAATAATTTTTTACTGAATTACGGAGAAATAATTGGGAAATGTTTTTTTTTCTTATTTAATATATGAAATATCGATTATTATAATTACGAAGAGCAGACGAGAGTATAAAATAAAACAACGATTGTTAGAGGCGGCTACAATTCAATCGTTGAGTCTAGAATACATTTATTAACTCGCCGTGGTCCCCTTCTTATTAAAGCAAACTGTTTACACATACGAGTTTCGTTCGTCCACGGTTTCGTTGTATCAGGCTTAAACCTTCTTCGATTTGCTTCCGATTACATATTATATTCATGGGAGTCTTCTCTCTTCATATTGACTAGAATAATGCAAAAACGCGTCCAACGAGTTGGACATATCGCGAGAAAGATTAGCATCGCAATTAGTCTGAAAATTATTAAAAATAATCAATCTGCTATCTACAATTTAAATCACATGATGTAAATGAAAGTTTCGGATCAATAATATATTGAGCCAAATGAAAAAAATGAGAGATTTCTTTCTTAATTGAATGGTATTTTGTGAAATTTTATAAATTATTTGAGATGATATTTTTAATTGATGTAACTTGACACATTATTGGCCCGAGTTTTTTTTTTTAACTTAATATTGCACATTTAATGCCAAATGTATCTGTTTCTTCGAGGATGTTGGCGTTCTTATTGTCACAAGAATAAATATTTGTCTTCCCAAAGCATATCATCAAGTCATGGAAAGTATTCATCTAGTTGAAATAGAAAAAAAAAATGATTTTAGATGTTACATGAGTATGTTATGTAAAATCGAGAACTTTCTCTAATCTTTTCGTTTAAACTTTTTAAAAAAAAAATAAAATGCTTGCAAATCGAAACATACAACGAGAAAGACTTTGGAATCGCAATTCAATGTGAAATTATGAGGAACTTTAGCTACCCTTTGTTTTACGAAATTGTGCGCACACATTTAAGCTTATGCATAAATTGACACTTGTTAACTACGTAATACTTCGCTTAATTAGCGTACACTTAATTGCTCATCCTCGAAAGAAATTTTATGTAGTTTTTACCGCCGAAACGTTTCTCGCCGACGTGTCGATTCGGGCCCTGGATCACCGTAAACGCAATCATGGCGAGACTTATTGATTATTAATTAATTTTAGATTAACATTCGAGAAAAAAAATACTTCTAACACACAATCACATACATTGTAGGCATTGTTGAAGAACAATTCAAGTACGACGAGTGTACGAGAGGAGAACGAATTGCCACTCCCTCATATTTCGCTAATGTCCGGCATTTCGATGCACATTTAACTCGAATTTGGTTGGGGATTGCAGTTCGCTAATTTCTGGTTTCTAATTTAAGTTCTCGGCGAGATCGCGTAAGACGACTCAAATAAATATTAAGGGGGTAGGGCACTTTGATCAGTCTGAAAAATAAAGATTTTTTGAGCTTGGATTGCAGGAAAAGTGTAAATACGATCCACTTGGCACTCTATTAATACATATATTGAACTCGTTATGTTTCAAATTTTATTGAAAAATATTAACCTTTTGAGGAAATACAGCAATCCGCGTGAAACGTGCACTTTTAAATAATGTACATGATTCCGCCATTTTGGTTATTCTGAAACAAAAAATCGAAATAGTTTCATAAATTAAAATGTACTCCCTATCATGTGACCGACGATTTTATTGATAACATTTTCAGTTTCCAAAATACAATAATATTTATAATGTCAAGAAATGTGTCAAAAATTTAAACATGTTCATATCTGTCAATTTTCAAAAAAATTAAATAAAGCTCGGTCACGCGATAGAGGGAGTACATTTAAATTTATGAAACTATTTCGATTTTTTGTTTCAGAATAACCAAAATAGTGGAATCATGTACACCGTTTTTTGTATGTACGTTTTACGCGGATTGCTATATTTCCTCGAGAGATTAATATTTTTCAATAAAATTTGAAACATAACAAGTTTAATATATGTATTAATAAATTAATATATGTATTAATAAAGTGCCAAATTACAAGTGGATCGCATTTATACTTTTCCTGCAATCCAAGTTCAAAAAATCTTTATTTCAAAGTGTCCTATATTCCCTTAATAAGAACATCTTTCATGCGGCTGATTACACGTATATCACACGTACGATTATAAAAAACAATTGCGCTATCAAAATGCTATTATGTTTTCTCTTGCTATGTTAATCAACGTTGTTAATTAATGTTTCTTGCGCTTACTGCTCGAAAAATAAATATCATGTCCAGCATTTTCTTTCAATCGCATGTTTATCGTGAACTAAATGCTCGCGGAAAGTTTCCTATATAATTTCATTTGCTCTCTGGATTGTATTCGGTAGTTTTAAGATCGTTTGTTCCTGTTTAATTTATAAATCGATCGGCACGTGTCAAAGCGGGATAAACGTAATTCGCACGAAATCCGCAACGAGATGCCGGAATTATTATTCATATATATTTGCCTTGAGAGAGAGACTTAAAACTATAGTAGCGCTATTATCCCGCTCGCCGGCGCGGGCGGCCGATTGACGTCGCTCGCGGACGGCACTCGACGACTCCAATTTTGCGCACACGTGCCCTGGACACAATATATATTGCCGTTATTTTCTCTTTTGGACTTGAGTACATGGATCGAAGAAAGTCTTAAACAGCGCGAGAACTACTAATTGATACTTTCTATCGCCGATACGACGCGTCGTCCATCGCGAATTCTTGCTCGAGCATTCCCACCTGTCAACATTAACGATTCATTAACGACCGGGCGAAATGATCTGGCGATTACTTTGTAAGATTCATACACGAGAAATGGAATAATTTACACATAACAAATAAAGAAGGCCAATGCACGGTCATAGCAGCTTCTATTATTTTCTTATGTGATTTTACATACGTATCCTACGTTCGACGATTTTACATACGTATCTTAGCTTCGACGGAACTGCGTGACGTTACTTCCGGATTCAACGCAACCCCTGATTGAAACAGGACCGTACTGTCACGTATTAAATTCCTGGCTGAGAACATGAGGTGATATTTTTTCGCAATAAATTTCTTTACAAATTTGTTGAGAATGGTTCGTATAGATGCAGGCTAGCATTTATTTGACGTCGCGGGGGAGAGGGAATCTATTAGATGCAAGTGAACATAAAGTACTTATTAAATTGATTAACAATTTAATCTTTAAACATTTCTTTCGAACACCCACTAATGGAACAAAATTTGAATTTGACTTCTTGAATTATACATCTTTCCTGAGAATAAAAACAAAAATGTTTTAAAGACCCCACTTTTTTGGGATAGAATTTTCTCACAAACCCAGCGGTATTACTCAATTTAATGGAAAAACTATTTAACAACTGAAAATTAATTATAAATGAGTTACCGTTTTGAAAAACGTCACTTTTTCGAAGAAAAGCTGCCATTTTTTTTGTTATTTTATGAAATGAAGTAAAACTTGCGTGATTCTTTAGTTAAGATGATGTACTTTAATAAAAAAATTATTGTTATTGCAGAAATAAAAAGTAAAATATTTTTCCACATAGCCAGAAGTTGAGATATTTTATGTTTATTTAATAGTAATTTGAATCTTTCTAAAAATAATTTCAATGAAAATTAGGTATTTTAAGAACAAATTTTGCTAATTTA
>NW_012027552.1:93741-95082 GCF_000956235.1 Wasmannia auropunctata
TATGTTTTCTTCTTATTATTATCAATTTTGTATTAAAGAATAATTTTACAAAGGAAAGAAACATATATGGACATATTTTGCATATAATTATATATGGAACTTTTTTCCCGGGCATAATTAAAATTATATTAAAAAGTACTGTTCATATTATCATGGAAGTTAAGACAGAGAAAACAGATGGAATAAGATTATACATTCAAATGTTTTATTTGTTATTATAATAATGTAAAAAAAGGGAACATGTTACAATGTTTATAATCTAATGTAAAAACAGTAACACATTACAATATTTATAAATGTGTAAAATGCTGAAAGTAGGCACACACTATTTGAATATAAGTGCGAATATGCACCACAACGAACTTGCGAAATATTTAATATTTTGTTAATCTGCACAAAACTGAAGCTGTGCATGTTCGTACCTGTGGTAAGGTACCGGGCATATTTAACGTAATGGGGATAAGCCGCGACAAATGTCTCTGTGCAAATGCCAGCAATTCGAAAATTTTCATGGTGCGAATTTGCACTCTTGTACCATTTGAAGATTAATACGTGATAATACAATCCTGTTTCAGTCAGGAGTTGCGTTAAATCCGGAAGTAACGGCACGCAGTTTCGTCGAAGCTATAAGATACGTATGTAAAATAAGAAAATAATAGAAGCACCAAGATCCTGCTATGTGCATTGGCCTTTCTTATTCATGACGTGTAAAACACTTATACGGTCATAATAGATATAAGATTGAAATAATTTAATTGTATGCGAAACCGCCCGCAAGAGGTACGCATACAGAGGTACACATTCCCTACTTTCCGCGAACATTTTTCAACCTCAAATATTTGTATGTAATTTGAAATTAATGTTGAGCTTGGCGAACGTTTCAATTTTCTATGGTACACTCCTCGTTAATTGAATCTTTGACTATGTTTATGAGAGAAGATCGAATATCGAATTACTTGAAGCATTAATTCAGCCACTTTTCGCCATCTGTCATTAGTGATATTATTTAAATTTTATCTAAATTTGCCATGACCATTTTGCGTATTGTGCACTGCGAGAAAAATTTCTTGTATTTGTAAGTATATTTGCAAAGTACTATAATTATGATTATTACTACTATAATATTAGTAATAATAATTATATGCACAGTTTTATCAACAAATATATATATATATACAGGGTGTCCCGCCTCTACCGGATTTCCTTTTAAGAACGTGTTCCTAAGATAATTTTGAGACGAAAATCCTAATACAAAAATGTCGAGGCTATAATATATTTCAAATTATAAACGATTTAAGTTAACCAATATTAGCGGCTGAAATTCGCGCGCTCAGGTACGGA
>NW_012027553.1:0-2541 GCF_000956235.1 Wasmannia auropunctata
TCTTCCGATCTTTAATAAATTATTTTTATGAAACAATTGTTATGTGCATACTATAATCAGGGCTGGATAAAATACATCATTAAAGTATTTGAAATACAAAATACAAAATACTGACAATCTTAGTATTTAAATTACAAAATATAAAATAATTTTAACCTTTCGATTTGAAATACAAAATACTTTTTAATTTAATCTTTCAATTACAATAATATATTTATAATGTTAAACTCTCCCCTCCAACAGTCCCCTCTCCATTTTTAAAGAAAGAAAGAAAAGTTGTTTTACTCTTTTACACTCTTTAATAGTCCTATTGTCTTGTATTAACCGCACGAGAAATCTATTTACTAATGTAAGATTATGAAATTTGACTGATGACTTGATATTGCTTGAAACTTAACGAAAATAATTAATGTCGTTAATTGTAATATAAGAAAAATTTAAGTTATTAATTGTTAAAAATTTTTTTATTTCTTTAGTATTTCAAATACAAAATAGATTGAAATTATATTTGAAATACAAAATACAAATTGTATTTCAAATATTGTATTTCAAATACATGTATTTGAAATATGCCCAGCCCTAATCATAATAAACCGATGATTAATAAAAATAAAAATGAAAAAACAGATGTTTTTTTATTTTTTAGGAGGGGTAGATATTCATAAAAAAATTGCCGCTTGTAACCAAAATTCATAATTTTTTATGCCTTTTCCGAAAATACATGCCCAACAGGGGGTAAAAAATCGCTCCACCTTAATATACCATGGAGGTAAGAAATAACAGGAGGGAGCATATTCCCCCGCGGCCTGGCTAAGCAGATGTAAGGGGGGAACATTACAAAACGCCATATTACTGTGGCCAACCAATCACATTTCGCGTAGTAATCCCCACCAACAAAAAGGCCTTACACTCCCTCCTGTTATTTCTTACCTCCATGTAATATATGTATACATATACTATGTATTACATACATATACATATGTATGTATATACTTGATCAGAATGTCCCATCATAAATAAGATTTATCTTGCAAACTAAAGGAAATAGAATTAACAAATCAAATATCAAATTAAATAGTTTGAATTAAATTTTATTCTGTGCACAGTGATCACTTATAAAAATGATTTAGGTATATTAAAACATAATAAATTCCCGATTTTTGCATTAGCGTAATCACGTCATCTGATCACAGTATAGATCAATGCGAGACTCGAAAGTTTCTAACCGTAAAAATATAAAGATAATTCTTGAAACTTCTAAGAAATGCAATATATGCATACTATAACAAAATTAATTTATAATTATTTAATTTGTAAATAATTTTGTTATATTATAAATCTTTTTTAGAAAGAACTACAATTTTTATTATATCAAAATGTTCATATCACTGTGGAAAAATTATATATGTCTCTTCGTTTTCTAATATAGATAATAATTTTTATTAATGATCACTAGTTACAATAAAGTTCAATTGAAATTTGATTTGATAGATTAGTTTGTGAGATAAAAAGGAGTAATCAAGATATAGAGTGAAACATTCTCTATATACATGCACGCACGCGACATATACATATACAGGGTGTCCCAAAAAGGTAAGTACCCCTGAATATCTCGGAAAATATAAGTTTTATAAAAAAATGTTTCAGACAAAAGTTGTAGGGTTTAAAAAAATTTATTTACTGATCTAATTGGTTTGAGCTTAAATGGCGTCGCCAAGGTCAGGTGAAGGTCATCTTAATTTTTTTAAATGGAATGCTATATTTTTTATTTCATAATCTAATAATTGGTATCAAGAGCTTTCCAAAACACTTAGGTAAAATATTTTTTGTTTAAGTTAATCTTAAGTTATGAAAGTTATGAAGCTTGAAAATCATAGTAACGCCGGCATTAGCATTATCCAAGGTGTCCGAATATTGGCTATAACCTTTTGAATGTTGTTCAAGATCGTGACTTTGACAACACATGTGAAGGTCATGATTGTTGGAGATTGTTTCTCTTTTTTTCAAAAAATAAAAATTTTTTAAAATAAATTACAATAAAAGCCACAATCTTTAATGGCTTTTTATGACCTAATTGATCTTGACATATGTTGTTAAAGTCATGATCCTAAAAAAGTCAAAAGGTTTTAGCCAATGTTCGGACACCTTGGATAATGCTAATGCCGACGGTATTGCAAATTTCAAACTTTATAACTCAAGATTTACTTAATCAAAAAATATCTTATCTATGTATTTTGGAAAACTCTCAAGATAAGATACAAGAATATGCAATAAAAAATTAAGGGATCATTTAAAAAATTTGAAGTGATCTTTCCCTGACTTTGACAGCGCCACACAAGGTTAGGTAAATATATCGATGAAGGGAGGCTGCTCCAATGACCTTGACCTTTATATATGTTGTCAAGGGCATGACCCCAAGTAACCTTCAGGTGGTTTTAGCCTTCGCTCGTTATTCGTTAAAAAGTTATTAACAAAAAAAGTACAAAAAAATAATACCAATGGGGAGGTTGGGGGGCGAGCCCCCCCCACGTGGGTAGTATG
>NW_012027553.1:3558-5775 GCF_000956235.1 Wasmannia auropunctata
AAATATATTCTATTAATAATAGTATTCAATAAAATATTAGTTTTTTATAACTTTTTAATTATTATAGTTATATTTATGCCTATTCTGTCCACACATACTTCCACATATATTTTGTTAATAACTTTTTAACGAATAACGAGCGACGGCTAAAACCACTTGAAGGTCATTTGGGGTCATGCCCTTGAGAACATATATAAAGGTCAAGGTCATTGGAGCAGCCTCCCTTCATCGATATATTTACCCAAGGTTAAACTAATAGTACCATTTTCTGTCCCCCTTCAAGTCAAACAACTTTTGTTTGAAACATTTTTCCATATCTAAAGCCGTTTCCGAGATATTAGGCCTGGATGAGACTTTACAGACACCTTGTATACAGGGTGTTCAGCCTAATGCTGCACGTTCAGCCTAATCCGCACGATTTTTAAGATACTTTCGGTAGTTTAAAAAAAGATTGTGAAAGGTGGTTTTTTCACGCAGGCTACAACGTGCGATAAATAAAAATTGAAAAAAAATTTTTAATAAAAAATCAAGGTCACCTTGAATTTTTTTAATGAAACTTCATTTTTTATTGCATATTGTTGTAGCTTATTTCGAGACCTTTCCAAAACATTTAACAAAAAATTTTTCCCTTAAACATTTTTTGAATTATAAGGTTTGAAAGTTACAGTACCACTGACATTAGCATTATCCAAGTGTTCGAACAATAGCTAGAACCTTTTGAATATTGTTCAGGATCGTGATTTTGACAACACATGTCATGATCAAGGCCATTAAAGATTATTGCTTTTATTTTTATTAATTCTAATGTCAATGGTACTGTAACTTTCAAGCCTTAATTCAAAAAGTGCTTAATGGAAAAATATTTAATTATAGTGTTTTGGAAAGCTCTCGAAATAAGCTACAAGAATATGCAATAAAAAATGAGGTGTTCTATTTAAAAAATTCAAAGTGACCTTGATTTTTTTATTAAAAAACATTTTTTTTCAATTTTTATCTATCGCATGTTGCAGCCTGCAGGTGCGTGCGTGTGCGTATGTATATACACATGGGGATAATAATGCCTACACATTTGAAGTTGCATGCGTAAGTAAAGAGACCAACGAGAAGCACGCGTTGGATGGAAAGCGTGCTTCTCATTGGGTGTCTCTCTACTCATGCAACTTCAGATGTATAGGCATTAGTGTTCCCATGTATACGTGCATGCATGTGTGTGTGCGTACGTGTGTGCATTTATATTTATTAAAAATAAAAATTAAGAAATTCAAATTCCAATAGATACACGGAAAAAAAACTTATAACATATTCTTCATAAATAGATCGATTATAATAACATGAAAAAAATATTTTAATTCAAATTCAATAAAATTATACAGATTTCAGTCTTCAATACTTACGCTAAAAGAATAGATTATTCATTAAGTTTAGATATGAAGACATATATGTCTACTTGAATTTCTGTAACTTTTAACAGAATTCTTGCAAGAATTATTTTGTTTAGAAAATTAAAATTATTATTATCAGTCCATATCGTTCAACATTTTTACAAAATTCTCTTCATTTCTAATATATTCCTCTATCAAATCAATTAAATATTTTTTTTATTGCTTTAAATTCAATGCTTTTTTTTATCTATAGACTTCCAAATCAAACGACGTCCCGTTCGTCATATCCAGACGTACCGAATATGTCCCTGAAGACGTACATATGTACGTCTAATAGACATCGTTAGTACGTACAATGTATGTACCACTAAAAGATATCCAATAGATATTGTTAATTTATATGAAGTATCGTCCAAAGAATTAAATTGAATCTCAGATAGCACAGACTTCTTAATCAACTATATTTTTCAAGTATTTTTCTGTTCTGATATTTTCTATAATTTCTCAAAAACTTATAAAAAAATTTAAAATTGTAAAAATAATTTATTAACATTTATTATAGATTTTAATTTTGGACTAGCCTTTAAGGCATCAATATTTCACATTGATTTTAGATGAGTGTAAAGTTTCATAATGCTATACCTTTTATCCTCTGTGTGGATTTTTATTTACGAGAAAGAGAATTTTATTGAGTCCATCTGTCAGTGATATCGCGTATACTGCCGGTAAGCGATTATAGGACGTCCAAACAACGTTCTTAAGATGTATTTTAGATATCTGCGATATACATCGACGTAGTAAAAAATATGAACAGGATTTTCCGTGACATATTTTG
>NW_012027553.1:6667-9182 GCF_000956235.1 Wasmannia auropunctata
TTTCAACGTTTTATCATCCTCTTTATATTGGATATGAGATCACATAAGAATTATTGGAGTTTGCGATTATTACTTTTACGAAATTTGAAGACCAGGGATTTTAAAATTTGGACTGCGATTATGTAAATGCGGATTGTGAGCGTATCAATTTATTGTAATGGTTTTAATTTATGTTAGGTATTAATTAATTTATAGAACATTGAAAATGACTCGTTCGGGGTCGAAACGTCTGTTTCTTCAAATTGTCATGAAATTGTGAAATTAATAAATATATATTTTGGAGCGATACAACACCCAAGCTTTGGCTCGTTGGCCCTTTTTCACTTCTTTTATTAATATTGAAATAATTGGAGCCTTGACTTTAAATTTTATTTTAATTTTAAAATATATTTATGCTTGTAAGAAATATATATCAGTTATCTTAAATTATTATTTAAATCGTAAACAATTGTTATGATAATTATTTTGAATTGTATAAATAATATGATTTTTTTATTATTTTGTGTTATCATTTCCGTCTGATTATTCGAGTAAACATGCATTTCTACAAATAGAATTCAATTATCAATTTAAATTCAAAATTTAAATTGTGTGACTGTTTCAATATCAGCATCTCTCTCTCTCTCTCTCTCTCTTTAAATAACGACATCATCATCATCATCTCTTTCTATTTTATCTATCTCTATTTTTCGTTTTTTTGTTTAATGATCTCTTGATCTTTTTTCTTTCTTTCTCTCTTACTCGACAGTATCGTATTTCGTTATTTTTTATGAACAATTTGTGCTAAATAATTATAATTAAATAAAATAACAACACAGTACAAATATAATGTAATGTAAAATGATAAATACATATAAATACATTTGACACTAACAATAAGTCACTATCGTGTTTCATGATAATATATCTTTATGTTTCTGTCGAATAATAAGCAGACGTTTTTTTTGCATATATTATATCTTTTAACTTTACTCTTTTAACTTTAGACTGTAGAATCATATAATCATTTCCGCTTTGTTAAAGCATATGTATGTAGATTTTACTAGCTAACGGATATGACACGATAATAATTTAATTTCTGCATAATAAAGTTGAATTTTGTAGATATAAGGATTTATTCGATCAAAACGATTTTTCTATCGACATAGCAAAAGCGACAATCATTCCGAGTGTTTCAATATCTACGTTTTTGTTAAATTATCAAAACACATTGTTTTATTGTTCACGTTGGATTTGATTTAAGAATAATGAATAAGATGATCCTTGAGACGACCATTGATCGAGCTAAGTCAATCCCTGCGTTTTACACTGGACAAAGTATATTTTTGACAGGTGCAACAGGATTTCTGGGTAAAGTGTTTATCGAAAAGGTTTTGCGATCTTGTCTTGATGTTCGTGAAATATTTCTGTTGATGCGGCCGAAAAAAGAATTATCTATTAATGAAAGGCTTGAAAAAATATTAAAGTTGCCGGTAAGCTAAATATAATAATTTTTTTTAATCCATTTCTTTTTAAGATTTTTGTGATCTTTAAAATGTTTTGCTTAATTTGATGTTTCTTATTTAAATGTAAAATTTTTTAAAAAAATATTGCCACAACATTATTATTAAAAGAAATTATTTTTGATATTAAAAGAGTATATAATACATATAATAAATCAATAAAATTTTTAAAAAAGTATACAATATAATAAATACGTGGAAAATAGATATTAAAAATGTAAAAACACCGCCAAGTATATTTTTTAACGTTTTTACCTCGAAAAAAATTGTATCAGATTGAAAAAAATAAAACCTTTGTATCATCTTAAATATATTTATAATACTTCGAAAAAAATTGTATCAGAATGAAAAAAATGAGACCTTTGTATCATCTTAAATATATTTATAATGTCTTCAAAAAAAACTGTTGTTAAATTATAAAAAAACCTAAGTGGCATTATCTTCAATATATAACAATCACAAAAAATTATTTTGTAATTAATATAGCCCAAAAAAAACTATTGTATCAAATTAAACAAACAAAATCCAAGTTGTATTAACGTATACATGGATTTAAAAAAATTTAATTTAATAAATTAAAAATATAGTATTACCAAAAAGAAGTGAAATATTATTTCAAGTATATTTATTGTAATTGAATTAGAAACTAAAAAAAATATACTCGAAAAAAAATATTGTATCAAATTAAACAAATAAAATCCATGTTGTATTATTTTCAATGTATACGTAAAAAATAAAAACAAGAAATGCAATAAATAGCGTAATGAAGATCGCAAAAATTAAAAAGGGGTTTTGATAACAAGTAGCAAATTACGTGACAGAAAAATCAAAGATAGGAAGAAATCTCCAGCAGCAGCATACTTGGCGCGTCCATTTTTTATATATATTATAATATTATAATATAAATTCATATATGTTATATATATATATTTTTTTATAGCTAGAGCAGCACGTGTCATATGCTTGACTCGTTGATATAAGTATCATCCGTATTATAGAATAGTTGATAAAAG
>NW_012027553.1:11511-12277 GCF_000956235.1 Wasmannia auropunctata
GATCTACGGACCCGACCGCGGGCGGTAGTTTCGAGTCCTGCGTCCTTCCGATTTGCGGAGGCGGACGCGTGGCGCGGGCCGCGGGACTACATTTGCGTGGCTCCCGCCGCCCGAATACCGAGTACCGTTCGTAATCACTCTTTTAGTCTCTGTAGCGATCTCGAATATCTGTTATACCGTATCGGCGGCTCCCGGAAACATTGTAGAATATTACCCGTCTCACCGACGCCGTAACGACTAAGAGAGGAGGATCCCAAGGACCACGAGGGCGGAAAAGACACCACCGAGGGAACAGCATGTACAGATCGTATCTTTAGTCCGCGTTCCTCTCCTCCATTTAAGAGCGATTAAACTGCTGAGCTTCCTTCCAGATTCCGGTGCGAACCAGCTAAAGCGGGAATACAGGGGATGGCCACTCTACGCCCTCAGATCGGGCGAAAGACCCCGCAGTCGGAAACGCGACAGGGCGCCCCAAGGATAAGATCTGCCGCCAGGCCCCTCACGAGAATTGTCCCGGAGGGCTAGCCACCTGAGCGTGCCAACACGGGAGCGCACCTGGAGGTACCGCCGACGAAAGGACATCGCCGCTAATTTAAATGACGCGCGCGGGGACACAGGGACCCGCGGCGCTACGCACCACACGCGATTCGTGGAGATCGCGAGCTCGCGCGCCCGCCAATTAGGGGCGCGGAAGGATGCACCACGTGGCCCACGGCCGGCGAGATCACGGAAGCAGCGACACTCGGCACTTGTGCTGTGGTAGTGA
>NW_012027554.1:0-891 GCF_000956235.1 Wasmannia auropunctata
CGTGTGCTCTTCCAATATCTTTCATTGAAAATTTCCAAAGTAAGAAATTGTTCTATATAAATAAAATTATTTAATATTTTAGGAAGGTCATATCTGCAAATGCCTTCTAATAAATCATGCATTGGATCTACAGATAAATTTTCCAAAACGTGAAAATTAGGGATCTGATTAAAAATGCATTCTTCCTTTATTCCAAACGTAGAGTTTATAACACAATTTAAATAATCATTTTGTGTTCTAATATATTTCTTTTCTTCATTAACTAAATTTTGTGCATCCTTTTTAGTGGCTGTACAAATTCGACAATAATAATGAGTGTTAAATCCTTTTGAAAAACCAAGAATTGTATTCAGACCTAAATTATCCCCAACAATAAACATTAAGCGAAAAAATATTTTTCGATCCTTATTAACATTTATAATTATTCCATTAACACTGAGGTCAATTATTTGATCAACAATATGTGATAAGATTTTATTTCCTAACATTTTATGATCTTGGTAGTCATGGAGTTGCATAAGAAAAATATTATCTAGATTGCTACTATATTCAGGAGGTAAACCTAATAGACTTAAATAAACTGCACCTAATTTATGAATCGATTTGCGTGATCCTAGCGGATTATTGATTTCAAAATCATCAAAAAATAATGCTATTGGTAAAACAAATTCAGTCTCTTTTACTCCTGTAAAATTCCATAATTTACCGTGATAAACTGAAGTTAACAATGTGGTATTATTTTTGCATTCATTAATATATTTTACAATAGTAGTAAAAACGTTAGGCAGTTCTAAAAATTTTTTCAAAACTACTTTTATAGAAATTACAGCAATTTTTTTATAACGTACAACCAATTGTTTTTTTAATTTTTTTCTCTTGGGAGCTAAAAAA
>NW_012027554.1:12779-13240 GCF_000956235.1 Wasmannia auropunctata
TTCATTAATTAACAGCAGAATTTAAATATAATTATTTATTTAAGTTATTATCTGTATTTATCTAATTTATTATTATCTAATTTAAGTAATTTTTAACATATGCAATCAGATGCGATGCAATGTACTTTATTTACACTACACGCATAATTCATACAAATATATAGAACGGAGAATTATATTATATAATTAATTTATGTTCATACAATAGGTATAGAACAGAATTATTTTTAATTAATTTTATTTCTTATTTTTGCCTCTGTAATTTTTATTTTGCCCCCAATAATAATGGGCAGAAGATAATTGGTACAAGAACCGCATAAACCGTTCTTGTTGAATTCTCGCTCCTGCCCTTCTTCCTCGGTAATCTGTAAATTATTAAAAAGACTGGCTTAGTATATATTAAACGCACACACACGCACACACATGCACCCACACACGTACAGTCGTGGACACATCGGTTA
>NW_012027555.1:0-924 GCF_000956235.1 Wasmannia auropunctata
TCCTTATCAGGACCTGATTTTACAATCTTAATAGGGATCTATTACTGCAATTTCTGTTAGTGCCCTGAACGACCCTGATCAGGACCTGATTTTCACCCTAATCAGGTTACTAACGGAAAATTGCGTTACAATTTTGTATAGGGCCCCTATCATAATTTCTTATCAGGACCTGACTTTATATTAGGGATAACCTGATAGGGGCCTTATTACAGCCTGACTGAAATTCTGCTCGGGTACGTTATGTACGTTAATCTGTAAAATACAAATATAAAATTTGAACTACTATAACGCCAAAAATCATTAATATTTTAAAAAATAACTGTTGCGCGATTTGAATTTATATATTCTTTCTTATTTTTTATTTGTTAAATAACATAAATATATAATATAACCATTTCTAAAAAAAAGATTTTTTTCATAAATACAAACTTTTCTAAAATTTTAGAATTTGTGACGATGCGCCCCGCCTCGTCACTAGATTCGGGGCCGACCAACCGCCCCTGGCGCTTAGCGCCACAAATCCCACTACAATCACGCGCTTCGAGCGTGATACCCGCGGGCGTCCCCCCTCTCCGCGCCTTCCCCCGCCGAAGCCTATCGGCGGGGGTATATAAACCGCGGCCGCGGAACAAGCGGCATCCCAGTCCTGTCCTGAGCCCGCTCTAGTACAGACCACCGCTCTAGCCTTCCTGAGGAGAGTTGGGGCGCCCGACTTCCTCGACAGTCCGACCAGGGCGCCTGGTGGACCTTCATTCGAGAACTTCCTGGAGAGAGCCAAGGCGCCTGGCTGCTCCACTGCCCGCCAGACCAGGTCGCCCGGTTGGCCGACCCCTGTACCCTAGGAGAGAGTTGGGGCGCCCGACTTCTCCGCCCTCGCCGGACCGGGGCGCCCGGAAGGCAAGACCCACCGTGCCTGCGACCCGG
>NW_012027555.1:4995-5512 GCF_000956235.1 Wasmannia auropunctata
TATAACGTTACGCGAACGACATACACCGAACCATGGGCTGAATCGCGAGAATGCATATTTAAACGCGCCACTTGCTTGAGATCAGTCCGCGTCCCCCAAGTTCCGGTAATGGTGTTTTCGTAAAACAAAGCGAGGCGGTCAATTTGTGCACGCTTATCTTAAGGGGCGAGATCCCCACTTTAATGAGCTTGTAGAGCTGAGGGTCGGAGAACTTCTTCAAATCCTCCTTGTGCATGGTGTCTAGTTCGGAACGAATACTACCATACAAATTTCTTGAACAGCTTGAGATGCACACACACACACACACACACGCACGCACACGCACACGCGCACGCGCACGCGCACACACACACGCACGCACGCACGCACGCACGCGCGCACGCGCGCACACACACACACGCACGCACGCACGCACGCGCGCACGCGCGCACACACACACACGCACGCACGCACGCACCCACACCCACACCCACACCCACACCCCACACCCCACACCCCACACGCACACGCACACGCA
>NW_012027555.1:7505-9173 GCF_000956235.1 Wasmannia auropunctata
AATACAGAATATGAGGTATTATTAAATAAGGAAGATGCACACAAAAACTTTAAAAAATAAAAAATTCAGTTTTACGTTCATATACAATGGCAGTAAACGAGACATAATTGTCGTAATCGTGGTTTTATATAAGGTAGAGTCCTAGGGTGCGTTCCGATATTCACTTGCAGTACTGGCAGCACTGCAAATGCTGTTCCGATATAGGGCCTGAGCAGAAAGATTGCCGTCATTGTTTCCGACAGATGTCGTAGACGTAAGTCGTAGTCGTAGGTCAACGCACAAAGAATGTCGTGAACGTAAGCCTTTACGGACTATCGTTCTCGTGCCTCGGTTTTTCCATTGCGTTTTACAGTTGAATGTTTTATATTATCGTTAATGGTAAGTAAATATAATTATATTATATAATATTATTTTAAATATTCTAATTATTTAGAAATAAATCGTGATTATGTTACAGATAGTCTCGAAATGATAAAAGAATGGTGAAATATAACCTAGTTTACATTACAAATTCATTGTACAGTCGTGATCATTTAGGTTGCGACACTTTTTTTTTAATGAGTTTCGGAACGCAGAAATTTTTCGAGAATGCGAGCCACTGCCTCTAGTTGCGTCTGGTGAGAGGTTAAACAACTGTCAGAAAGTGATATACAGGGTGTATGTACTAAAAGGTGAAACTTGTGCATCGCGGGAAATTGAATAAGTATGTATCAAATATACATAGTTTCTTAAAATAAATTTATTTAAAATTATTATAAACATTTTCAAATTTTTCTATTAAAAAACTTAATAACATTGAATAATTGCATTAATTTAATATATTGACATTAGATTTATATAGGATATTGACATGAAAAATAAGAATATGTTAATATACAATACAATATATTAATAATATACATAAGAATAATATATATATTAAAAATGATAATTAATATAAAAGAAATAACTTTTACTTTCATTAATCATAGAATAGAATTGGGCGATACATCATTGCATGTAACAATAAGTCATATATGGACATTTGCGAAAAAATTATTGGAATAAGACATGGATGCAACGTAGAAGATTATTGTAAAAAATCTTCCTTAATGCAAAATCAAAATTGTGCATGGATTTTAAATGAATTTTGCATGTATAGTTTTTAACATGTTTGATTTTTCTGTAGCAGAAGTAGCAAGAGTGTTATATGTCCAAGTAATAATTTAATATACTTATATTATAAATGTATATATAACATTATTGAGACACGGAGAGAAAAGGTGTAGCTTAATTTCTGACAGGCAAAGTAAAGATAATGGAATCGACTGACGATACAATTTCTGGAAAGAGAATAAATTAAATAACTGTTTTTTTTTTTTACTTTTCGTTGATAAAATTGCGTTTAAAAGTACATTTCTTTTAGATCTGAAGATGAAAACAATTGTTTGTGCGATGAATCACCATATGGAATTGATCCTTCAAAGAGGCTCCTTGCCTGCACATGGTTAATCTTGTTATGTTTTCTTGATTATTTGGAAAAGAATTGCTTATTGACCTCGGGATTGTAGACAGGTATGTGTCAAATAACATTTTTAAGCCAAATACAAGATTACATCTAAAGCAAGGAATTTTAATATAATAAAACTAACAAAAAAAATTTTATCTTTACAAGAAATGGTACATTTT
>NW_012027556.1:0-810 GCF_000956235.1 Wasmannia auropunctata
TATAAATCTTAAAATAATTTTTAAAAAGACACGACACAAGTAATAATGCAATTAAAGTTTGACAAGAAAAATGTACTTTTTACTAAATTTCACTGTTTAACAAACTCTTAAAACCGCGTTGCTCCTAACCTGTTTAATAACTCGAAACCACGGTGCTTCTAACCAGAAATTTGTCAATTTTTGCCGAGAAAAGGACACAATGTATATATAGTAGGGTGTGACAAAGACGCATTCAAATCAGTCGTAGTAACTTAGCATCAAACATTTAATTTTTCACAGTTGGCAGGCCTAGGTAATGAACGGTACCCACTCTTTGACGGTATGTACACTCGCTCACTAAAAGGTTGCGACACCTTTTTTTTATAGGTTTCTAATTTATATTTAATATACGTAATATATACTTTATAGATAGCTAATATTTTGCAAATGCAAACCACGATGTACTATCTATTTAGTCTAGAGGCAGTATAACACCAATCGTGGTCCGCATTTGCAAAATATTAGTGCGTTTTGAAACCTATAAAAAAGAAAGTGTCGCAACCTTTTAGTGAGCGAGTGTACCTCGACGCGAAAAGGGGGCGTGGTTTCGAAGTTTTGAGCACACCATAGACTTATAAGATAGACTGCGCGCCCTATTGTTCTCGGTGAGGCAGAAATCTAAAGTGAGAGGGCTACACTCCACACTTCTCTTGTCCTTGTCCGGCACGGCTGACGGCGGCCGGCGCGGCGCGGATCTCCCCTCTTTTCTTCTCCCCACCAACGATTGAACAAGGACAAGAGAAGTGTGGAGTGTAGCCCTCTCACTTTAGA
>NW_012027556.1:12886-13402 GCF_000956235.1 Wasmannia auropunctata
CAACTAATCGAACTGATACCCCTGTTCTATCAAACCGATACCGATGTTCTATCAAACCGATACCGCTGATCTATTGAACCGTCAGTCGAACCGATACTGCTGATCTATCAATCTGTCTGTCTGTTCAATCGAACCGCCTGTCTATTCAATCGAACCGTCTGTCAAACTGCCTGTCTGTTCAATCAAACCACATGTCGAACCGCCTGTCTGTCCAAAAAACAGCCTGTCGAACCGTCTATTGAACCTATTCTATCGCCATCGTTCCCAACTGTATAGAAATCTTATTCGTTCGCGACCAGGTAGAAATTTGATCCGCGTCAAAGATGAGCGTGCCTCGCACACATCTCAGAGTAGTAGTAGTGTCATATACATGTACGAAGGAAAAGGAAAGAAACATAATTTTAAAAATTTCACATTTTATTGATTAAAATATTATACATTTTATTGTTTATTTAATGGTGTGACCACCAGTTATATATTTTAAATACATTTTGTAATGCGCAATTCTTAACATGT
>NW_012027557.1:0-478 GCF_000956235.1 Wasmannia auropunctata
AGATGAATACATTACATATATCAAAAACACTTATTTATTAGATAAGAATAATTGGACGCGCGGAAGATGTAAATGAACCGAGTAAAATAGGCGTTGGCTGAAAATATATTCTTTTAAACAAATTGAATAAATCATTAAGAATTATTATAATAAATTAAACTTTATTTTAAAAAATTATTGTAATAATTAAACTTTATTTTACAAAATTTTTGCGTATAAATTAATTTATTTAATTCTGTGAAAAGCAAATTTTTTTCTAGATAGAGGAAAAAATTATATTTCCATCTTATTTCTTACGTTTTTTTTACTAAAAAGAAACGTGTTTTTAAACATTTTTCGAGTGGCCATTTTAACCACTCAGAAACGTTTTTAAGAGTTGGTTATGAAACGTTTCAAAGAAATAATTGTGAAAAGTTTGTAAAACGAATTTATGCTACTTGAGATGTGGCTTTATGGCATTACTATGATATCGAGATGT
>NW_012027557.1:7953-8501 GCF_000956235.1 Wasmannia auropunctata
TAAGGACCGACCCCGATAAAGCACGAGCCGTCGCAAACTGGCCCGCCCCCACGAATATCCGACAGGTCCGCCAGTTCATCGGACTGGCGTCGTGATACCGACGCTTTATCCGCAACTTCTCCACCCTCGCCGCACCCCTCACCCAATTCACACGGAAAAACGCCAAATGGAGCTGGGATCCGGGAGCCGAGAATGCGTTCCAAAAACTTAAGCAAGCGCTTACGTCCGCCCCGATACTGGCCTGTCCAGATTTCGACCGCCGATTCGTGGTGCAAACCGACGCGAGTACCACCGGACTAGGGGCCGTCCTATCGCAGCATTTCGACGAAGGGGACCGCGTCATCGCGTACGCAAGTCGTACGCTTAACGGCGCCGAATGTAACTATAGCGCTGTGGACGTATGTAGTGGTAGATCAGGAGAAGGAGCGCAATGAAGGGTAATCCACAAATGACTCCGGATATGAATAACAGCTTGGAATATATTTTCAGGATATATTTACAAGGGTAGGAATGTCAGTCTAGATTCGGTTAAGATGGATTGACTCCGG
>NW_012027558.1:0-611 GCF_000956235.1 Wasmannia auropunctata
ATGTACTATATACTCAAAGGATTTGGACTCGCAAATGAAAAATCATTAGATTGATTTATCGATATTATAAATGGCTGCCGAATGAATCAATCTTATGATTGGCCATTCGACGCCATTTTTAATATTTTCTAGTACTTTTGCGATATTGCCATAAGCCGGTCGTGCTTCTCTGATAATCTAGGATTCTAAGCTAAGATAAAGACAGCAAAAATGACGTCTGGCAGTAAGTGCCGGATTTTCCAAGAGATGGCGTTTCAATAAGTTAGATAAGGACAATGCACGTGTTTGAGTAAAACACGAGATATTGTAAGAAGTTCATTTAGAGATATTATTGACATTAAAGTATCTGTTTATTGACTTCGTGCAAATTTTTTCGACCTTTCAGTATCTTCTTAAAGCGATGCTGGAAGGTCGGAATTACCGACACATTGCAGTTCAGTACCCTATAAGCAAAATGACAGCAATATGCTTGCAAATTGACAGCAAATTCAATCAGAACTTTATATCAAAACCGGTACCAGAGAGGATCCTGAGAGCGGCCATGCCCGCAATTTAGTTGGGACCGGCGATGAGCTGGTTTCAGCGCCTCTGGAAGATCGGAAGAGCACACG
>NW_012027558.1:631-1070 GCF_000956235.1 Wasmannia auropunctata
CATACAACTATTACATTTCTTGGATTGAACATTTTGCCTCTGAAAAATTATAAATAATAAATTGTAGTTATATAAACATCTTTAGAAACAAAAATAGTAAATATATTTAAAAAATAGTAATGCTTTATTGTATACATACTCTATTTACATTACATTATTTATTATGTTAAAGACAAATATATATTTTAATTTACTCTAAACGTGATAAATGTATATTATATAATAATTATACCTTTTTATATTTTTATTTTCCGTGAGAAACTCAAGAAGAAATATAATCTTATGTGATACATAAACGTGTTTGTATATATGATAACTGATATATGTCTTTTCCACAAAAGTAGTAGGAATAAGTATCGAAAGATTTTTCTGCAGTACTGTAACAAAATACAAATAAGAATTTCAAATAATAACTTACTTTTACGAGCTAAAAATTTAA
>NW_012027558.1:12222-16371 GCF_000956235.1 Wasmannia auropunctata
TATCTCAGAAAATACTAACTGGATTTCCTAAAAGTTTTGTATTTAAAGTTTTTTTATCCAGTTAGTATTTTCTGAGATAGAGGGGGGGGGGTCCGATACTTTATGAACACCCTGTATATAAAAATCACAAAGTTTTTACAACGTACATTTTTTAATAGAAAAAAATATAGATTTAAAAAAATAAAACTAATATTTTTACACAATTCAACTTTCTCTCTCTTGCTTTCTCTCAGTTAGGCTTATAAAAGTTAAATTTATTTTGTGTACTTTACGTGTATTTTTGTGTAAATATACTTTACAAGATAAATATTTTATATACAAGATATTTAGAATAAAATAAATTATTATATCTGAGTTCATTAAATGTTATAATATTATACTTAAATAATTATCTCTGATACGTAAAAAGAAAGAGATCAAATTATATAAAAAATGTTAATTTTATTTAAAAAATATTATTTCTCATAAAGAAATATACCTTAAAATACTTATATATTGCATTTTTTAAAATGTAAGATTTTTATTTAAAACATTTTTTAAACATGTTTAATTTTTAATATTTAAATATTTAAATACTTTGATATTTTTGGAAACAGTGCGCATGCATATGTATATAAACGCGCACGCATATATGTACATATATGATATCAGAAATAATTGATCATGAGTTTCTACTTTGTATTTGACCAATTATATCCAACAATTATAATAATTTATAATGCATAGTAATTTATGAAAATTAATACGTTTACTATAAAAAAAAATCAATTTTTTCTCGATGTAGAAACTCACATAAGTTTGTCAAAATAAAATTATTAATTGAGACTAGACTGCAAATGATTGATGTCTGCTGGCAAATCCATTTACCATAAAGGAACTGCTATTACCATTCTGAATCGCGTTATAATATTTCGGAAGAATTGTCTCCTTCTGCTTCTCTATTCTTTGATCATACTTAGCCTTATTGTAACATAATACCCCTAATATGGCCATAGTCATACCAAATATATTAAGCCATGTAACTGGATTGCCAAGTACGAGTAACGTTACTCCTATCACAAATATACGTTTGCTAGCGCTCGCTACTGCATATGTTAAAGGTGTCACGATGGATAATACGGAAAACGCGATAATATTCTGAAACCAATTAAGTATTCCATCTAGAAATAATAGTCCTAATACGTAATAACTTATTTCTACGGACGGTTTTAACATCGATTCATACATCAAACTACGTAAATCATACACAATCCAAATTGGTAAAAACATAAATAAAGCTAGACGACCAAGTATGTGCAGTAGCCGCAAGTGATGTACGCCTGTATCATGTAGCACCTGTAGTCAAAAGTTACAAGATTAAAACAGAAATATGAGATACTTGTGGTAAATGTGAAATAGAATTTTTTTTCATCTATACTGCATTACCTTTTTCGAATAAATATTTTGCAAGGAAAACGCCATAGTGGATGCTAAGGCGCTTATCAAGCCGATCATGTTGAAACTAAGTTCTGTCAGTGTCGCTACAGCTACACCACCAACTATCGGTACAAGACTCAGATACACCTTCCACGTTTGCTGCTCCCGAAGTATTATTCTTGACAGAGCCACCGTAAAAAGAGGCATTGTAGCCTTCACTGGGACAGAGCCAAACTTCAGTTAATATATAACTAAAACTAAAATAAGAGTGATATATAGAATAAGAAAAAGGATGGAAAGAGACTAAGAAGAAAAATGAAAAAGAGGAGGAAGAGAGAGAAAAAGAAAAGGAAAAGAAGCAGAGGGAGGGAAAGAGAAAGATAAAGGAAAAGGAAAACAAGAATAAAAGAAAAGGGATAAAAAAGAGAGAAGCAAAAAAGAGGGAGCAGGATCCTTTTTGTGGAATCATATTTTTGGAAGAACATTGACAAATGAGGGATAAATTATGCAATAAAATATTTGAATACAGATAGAACTAATATTGTTATTTAATATAAATATATTGTGCACATATATGCACAAATATCTGCTCTTATCAACACATACTGATTTGTATATTTTTGTCCTGATTTTTAAGAAATAGGTACATCATCAATCTTTATTTTTTTAAATATTTATATGGAGTTTCATTCCAGTTATATTTGTTAGTAAAAAAATTAAAATATCTGTATTGATAAATATTCATCTGTTTATTCAAATTGTGATATAACAGTATACATATAGCAACAGTATACAGTTACTCAAAATCTACTATATTTACAAATTGTTGTTTATATAACCTGAAATTTTACCAAGAAATAAAATAATAAAATTCGAATATCAAATACCATGAATATTTAATACTTGAAATATTCTTAATTTTGTTTGATGCAAACATATTGGTATTTGAAAAACAAAGGTTACATTTAATTTTTTAGTTTCAGTTTGTATGTTATACTTTTCGTCTTCTTCAATGTAAAAAAAATACAATGTAATTAAAAGATTTAAGTATGGCTTATAAATTACTGAGATTATGAGTAAAAACACAACGCTAAGATAAATGTTTAGAAAATGTTTAAAAATATCATATTATAAATTGTTATAATGCAAAGAGTAGTTATCTCGTATAAAAAGTAGAAATAAATAAAATAGTGTAATATAATTACATAAAATACTTTCTCAATTTCACAAAGTAAACAAAAAAGTTAATCTAGCACTGTTTTATCTGAAATATTGTTTAGAAAAAAGCAGCTATGTATAATATCAAATGTATAATAATGTATAATATCAAAGAGTTTTATATGAAATTATATCACATAATTTAGTACTCATGTGTTCGTGTATGACATATGATGTTGTTGCATTTGTTAGAAAAGTGACATAAGTAAAAAATTAGTAAAAATTAAACTAAATAATTACCAAATGCTAATTTTTTACTTGTGACACTTTTCTATCAATACGACAATATACCTAGTATACGATGTGATGTGCATGTATTATACGTAGATGAAAACATGTGCTATGAGCATGTTCATTCGACATATTAGTTAGAATTGTCAAATATATGTATTGCGTATGCATACCAGTGTGAGCATAAGAGACGGGTACTTTCCAAATGCTGACGTGGCTAAACACGTTTGCGAGAAACTTGCCCAGGGCTAGGGGTACGATGAGCCGCAAATAATAGCTCCACGTTATGTTGGATGAATATTTTCTCACGCCCCATAGATTGAAGAACGGACCGGAGTATACGGTGATTGAGGTTAATTGGACCATGGTCACCGTGAGGGGATATGGAAATTCTGATAACAACATCTTGCCGACGACATTGCTGCTGCTGGATACCGCATACCACAGTAGACATAGAAACAATACCGTTATAACCTCGCGATTATTTCGTCTATCGTCCATGATGTTTCGCGCAGGAGCGCGGTATATCGAAACTCACTCCTACAGTTCTCCAAATTCGTCACTTTTCGCACATATATGCGATATGTATGTATGTACATGCACGCAGCGGTAATCAGTGTGAATTCACTTCGCGTCCCTAGCTCTTCACACTGACATTTAAATAGTGACCAGTGACAATTGTTCAGTAGAAGAGATGGAACATTGGAACGCGGCCATGGATCTAAGAATCTATGGATGGAGCGCAAGGCAATTCGGGAGGTTAATCCGTGGAAAGGGAGGGGGGGTGTAGTGTGTAGTGCTGTCTCTTTCTAGGATAGGACCCCGTCGGGTGTTTCCGCTGTATACCACTGTATACCCAATGATTCCCGAAAGACTAGATATTCGCTAACCTTAAAATACGGAATGTAATATATCTTCCAATTCGATCTGCGCGTCGCATTTCTTTTTCGGATCAGTCCAATTACCACAGCCCGAAATTATACAGGTCGGCATTGTAAAAATTGGCACAAAACTTTTTAAAAAATTACAAAACGCTGAAAACGCGACGCTAGAAACTTCAAAATGCTCTTTTTTAGCATCTTTGGACCGTTCGGACGTCTTCGGTTAATTTCGTTACCAAGCCGATGGAGTCTTCTTGTAGAAAGAAACGATAAGCGGATAGAAGAGGAGAGTGCTCTCATTCCCCTTAGGTAGAGTCCTAGATTATCAGAGAAGCGCGACCGGTGTTACGAGTCCTGATTGGACACGCAAATGGCCAATCATAAGATTGATTTATCGCTATTA
>NW_012027559.1:0-409 GCF_000956235.1 Wasmannia auropunctata
GCCTAATTTGAAGTCCGCGCTACCGGCCGCGAGCGAGCTGATCACACGCGACGCCGCGATTCGCGGGCATCGCGCTCGCAGGGCAAGGGCCAATCGGCGCCTAATCAGCCGATCGCGTGACACCCAGCTGCCTGCGTGCTGCCGGAAGGACCGCCGAGCGACACTTGTGCTGTGGTCGCGTGTGAGGCAGGACGCAGGATCCCGTAGTTGCCGAGTGCGAAAGACGTGGAGAGAGAACATCCTCTGTAGCTGCCGCTCTTGGTGAGACGAACGTTAACGATTATAATTGCCAGCCGCCGGTTTCGTTGTCGGACGGATCGCGCTAGTTCAGTTTCGTTGTCCGCGTAATCGTATGTTCGTGTGTAGAGTCAATGTGTGCCATCCGCCCGGCATAGAGTTACGCGAATCG
>NW_012027559.1:429-943 GCF_000956235.1 Wasmannia auropunctata
TTGATAGTTTTCAAGAAGCTGTTCCACCTCCAATTTACTCTTTTGGCATGTTATATGCGCGGTGTCCTGAGCACTTTCTTCTACAACATAGTTTAACGAAAGTATCGTATCTTCCTGTATTTTCTTAATAGTAATGTTATCTTCTTTAATCTTTAGTTCGGCTTGCGACAATAATTCATTGCCGATTACGACTTCCATGACCATGACGTCATCGGATACTACGTATATTATTACGGAGAAGTGTTCGCCATCAATAGAAATTATATCTTCAAAATATCCTACAGGCTCTACTTCATTTCTTCTGAATCCTGAAAAGCGCAGCGTAGATTTAGTTAATTTCGGTGAGCCAATCCTTTTATACGCGTTCTCGCTGATAATGTTAACTTGACTGCCCATATCAAGTAGAGTATTCAATTTTTCATTCCGTAACTCAATCATCTTGTACATCCTTCTCGGCGCGTTCAAATTGCTTACTGACTTGGTCTTTGTTGATGCTCCTTCTTCTTTCTTCCTT
>NW_012027559.1:13051-13565 GCF_000956235.1 Wasmannia auropunctata
AGAGATGTGTATAAGAGACAGCAGTCAATGACTACAAAAGGTCCATTCTCCAAAAATGACCTACGGTTAACAGCGTTTCATCGTTTGTGCATCCGTAATAAGTTTTACGAAACCGAGCATACATATCACATAGGATGGCGTATCTGTTTTTATCAAAGTCTAGATTTTAAGTCGTCGTACGGATAAAATTCTGAATTTAAATAAAGTTTCACATTGGTTAATTTACATTCATCGAATAAAGAAGCATCTTTAGACATGACGTTCTTTCGACCAGTCTGCATGGCAAAGATAACGTATCGTAATTTTTCTAGTTGCGTCGCAGTCTTCACAGCCCATGAATGCTTGGTAGTGCTCTGCAACAAGGGGTACTCGTACAGATCCCACGAGCGAAAACTCACGCTCAGATATCGGCCGCTTTCCAAAGCTCGTAGCATGGACAGTTTATTGACCTCGTTTAACATGACGTGAGGCATTCGCCATTGCACCTTGTGTATTTCGACTTTAGGCTCAGTCA
>NW_012027560.1:0-937 GCF_000956235.1 Wasmannia auropunctata
TATTCAAATCCAATATTATATACTATATGTTCTAATAGTTTTTTTTTACTAATTCAATAGTATTTTCACACGTGTGCATTTCAGTCGTGCATGCAATGCGACATATGCGATATGATCATGTGTGCAATACGCTGTGTGCAATACGGTCGTGTGCGCAACGCGTTGTGTATAATATGGTCATGTGTGCAAAGCGCTGTGTGCAATATTGTCGCGTGTGCAATGCGCTGTGTGCAATACGGTCGTGTGTGCAATGCACTGTGTGCAATATGGTCATGTGTACAATGCATTCGGTCGTATGCACAACGAGTTGTGTACAATATGGTCATGTGTGCAAAGCGCTGTGTGCAATAATTGTCGTGTGTGCAAAGCGCTGTGTACAATATTGCCGTGTGTACAATGCGCTGTGTACAATACGGTCGTGTGTGCAATGCGCTGTGTGCAATATGGTCATGTGTGCAATGTGCTGTGTACAATACAGTCATGTGTGCAATGCGTTCGGTCGTATGCGCAACGCGTTGTGTACAATATGGTCATGTGTGCAAAGCACTGTGTGCAATATTGTCGTGTGTGCAATGCGTTGTGCGCAATACGGTCGTGTGTGCAATGCGCTATGTGCAATATGATCGTGTGTGCAACGCGCTGTGTACAATATGATCGTGTATGCAATGTGCTGTGTACAATACGGTTGTGTGCAAACAAAGCTGTAGGCAATTGTTTTGTAGGCAAACGAAGCCCTCCCACAAAATATATTATAACATAATATAATATGTATCAATGTAGATTATATATTTGGATGGCGTGCAAGCTAAACCGCCGAAAATTGCATTATATAATAATGGAAACGTGCCTTTTGAATTACAAATATTACCTAATACGCGAATATCAACTCTCGGAAAATATACATCAATTGCATCAAATTCAAAACCAGACAAAATTA
>NW_012027560.1:2929-4078 GCF_000956235.1 Wasmannia auropunctata
TATATATATATATTCATATATATATATATAAGATATGTAATTTTCTGAAAAAATCTTATAAAGATCCTTCTTATTTTATTAAATATAACAATACTAACTGGGCCGCCAAAAATAGTCTTACTTTTGGGACAGACCATAAACTTACAATTTAATAATAATAATCATGACTTTTTAATAATAATGTACTTTTATTAACTTTAAAATAGAACCGGCATACTTAATTGTGAACACAATAAAAGATATATGTAAAATAGATGGACATATGTCAATACCCAATTTGCTGAAGGGAGTAAAAACTCCTAAAAAGAGGAAAAATGAAGATACAGAATCCCAAGTAAAAGAAATTTATATTTATTTTATATGGCAAATAGTACACACCATACTAAGTATAAAAAATCTCAGCAGAAGTGATTCTTTTTCCTTCATCATTTATTTTACCGAATAACTTATTAACTTTTACGTGTCGCATACGATGTTCACTTTAGTGTTTATAAAAAAATGTTTATTTCTCAAAAACGATTGAGCTGTCGACCCATGTTCATTATACATACATACGTAATATTTTATATACATATACATTTTATAACATTTTGCAAATTTAAAAGCAATTGTGTGTTTATTACATTAATTGATTCAATCATTTTCAAATTATAGAAACAGTAATAAATAACAGTAAAATAAACTGGAAATGGATAATGGACGTAACATATAAATATGTTAAATAAAAATAATTTAATTAAATAATATATGAATTATTTTCTTGCAGATTCCAGAGAAGAGAACTTGTATATAATAAATTTAATATGACAAAAATTTTCTTTAAGTTCTTCTTTAAGTTTCTTTAAGTGATTATCAATTGTATTATTGTATCATAAATTTAATATGACAAACATTTTCTTTAAGTTCTTCTTTAAGTTTCTTTAAGTGATTATCAATTGTATTATTGTATCATCAGTATTATAAAAAATGAGATACAGTTAATGTAATAACGTAATGGTACAATTTTTCAATAAATTTTTATAAACATAAACATTTTCATAAAAGAAGATTTATTGTATATAATAATAGAATATACTTTTTAAATTACAATGCGTATATAACAAGTATATATAACATATCTATAACTTTCTAAAAATAAATTTTCCAAAG
>NW_012027561.1:0-526 GCF_000956235.1 Wasmannia auropunctata
TAAAATTGGTTAATACTTGATAAAGATTGACAATCTTTTTTAATTAATAATCGTTTTTTTTCTCGTCTTTCAGCTTGAGATTTTGCTTTTCTTTCTCGTTTATTACGCTGAAATTCTTCTTCTTCTTCAACTGTTCGAATTACTTTTCTTTTAGGCATAATTTATTATATAATATTAATTTAATAAAATAAATTTTATTATATTAAATATGTATAACAAAGATATAATTAATAAATAATAATTTTATTACAAAATTAACTTAATATTGATATTTTTATATTTTTTTAATTTGAAATAATTTAAAATTAATTTTTCAATTAATGTAATTAAATATAATTAATACTAATATATAATTAAATATAATTAATACTAATATATAATTAAATATAATTATATATTAGAAAATTTAAATTAAATTAAAATCAATTTTAATTAAATAATAAAAGTTAAATATTATTCCAATCAAACAACAACCAATCATCAAGTCAATCAACAACAAAGTCAATTTAATAATTCAAAAATTAAA
>NW_012027561.1:6845-8362 GCF_000956235.1 Wasmannia auropunctata
AATAAGAAGACGAAAACTGGAATCGCTAAAGTGGCATTTTCGTAGATTTTCGTAGACTCGATTTCGAGATCTCGGGATTGACTGCACCGATTTCATTCGGATTGGTCTCAATCGAAAGCTCGTATCGACATTATATAGCGAAAGTGTCATTAGATTTTTCATTAGAACTTTTGTATGCGAGAATATTAAAATCGGAAATCTGACAAGGCAAAATTTCGAGATAAAGCTAGCGGTAGCGCTTCGACAGTGCCAGTGCCGTATACTCACAAGTCATTACCCGACTTTTATATACTTGGCGTCGCGCCGCTACCGCAGCGCTTGATTAATCTAAATTTAAAAAAGTATCCATTGAACTAAAAATTATTTTTAACATAAAAATTTTTAACATATAATATAAATTATTTTGTAAATGAAAGAATACAAAAATAACTTTAGAATAATATAAGTCATTAATTAAATTTAATGCAATTGATAAATATGTAATTTTTATTTGAATAAAAAAGAAAAACTCATCTCTTGTAAGTTATTATGTAAGCATAATTCACCTAAATGCAATTAGCTACTATGATTATGAAACTATTGTAATGTCACGTGAAGTTAATATTCATATTCCAACATCTATTTGAACGTTATCGTATCGTGTAACTACAGCTTAAGTTTGATAACGTTTCATACTTTTTAAAATTATTATTACATAACTTAAATTAATATATACGCATAACTTTTTTCGGTCTTCCTTCCAACGAATTAGTAGTATCCAACGATCTTTTAATCGGTTTTGTACCATTTAAACATTCAGCAAACGATAATTTTTTTTCATTCAATAATTTAATGTCAGATATGTTTTCTACGTTTAAAAAGAAAATATCATCTGTGAAATAATTTTGTAATATTAATAAAAAACATCATTTAAAAATTTAGTTAGTTTGTAATTAACTAACTTGTTATTTTTACGATTCCCTTAATTTCTACTTTTTCTCCTTTTTCAAACAAAGCTATTTGTTCAAAATTCATAATTTGAATTTCTAACTTATGTGTACCATTGGTAATTGAACCGTAACCAAATGTTTTGTGATTATTTGATAAAGAATTAAAGTTAGTCTTTATGAAACCTTGTACAACTAAAAAATAAATTTAAATAATAAAAAGTATTAATAACTTCTATTTTACGAAAAATAAAATTTAAATTATACTTATCATAAATTATAAAAATATATTAAATACATTATAATATTCATAAAAATTATATTAATTATACTTACAAATGCACTGATCAAGCGACGCGGTAGCGGCGCGACGCCAAGTACCTAAAAATCTGCGTGTTACTTTATTGCGCAAATGTCGTGACGCTACCATAGCTTTATCTGAAATTCTTATGTCAAACATACTTTCAATTCAAATATCTCAGAAATTATAACAGCAATACAAGATCTAGCGACATTTTCTGATATAATGTCGATCAAACTTTCGATTGCGACCATTGCGAATAAAATTAATGCAGTCAATACTGAGATCTC
>NW_012027561.1:10397-11069 GCF_000956235.1 Wasmannia auropunctata
AATTTTTCTTCTTCCTCTTTCTTTTTCTCTTTTTTCCAAAAATAGTATTTGTTATAGTTGTTGCACATGTTAAACAAAAATTAAAAAATCTTCTTGCCCTTTGGCATTGTCCGCTTCTCCTGCCTCTCGGTCTTCATCCTACGAAACAAATATTATATTAAGTACTTAAAAGTATATGCAATAAGAATTTAAAAAAAGCTACAAAAACTTTGTACATAAAAGTATTATATATTATGTAACTTACGTTGAGAAGCATCGATGTTGGCGGCATGCGGAGCAGCAGCGGTAGAATCACGCGGAAAAGCAGCGGTGGCGGCGATGGTATTGGCGGAGGCGGTGCGCGCGGCGGCGACAGTATGCGGAGGAGTAGCGGCGGTAGCGGTACGCGAAGGAGCGGCGGCGACGGCGGCATGCGGAGGAGCAGCGGCAGTAGCGGTACGCGAAAGAGCGGCGGCGGCGGCGGTGGCACGATGCGGAGGAGCAGCGGTAGAAATGACCTCCGTAAAATTTTGTAGCCGTCTTGAACTTGCAGGGCAGTAGGGAAGAGACTTGAACAAGTCTATATTTCCATCCAAATCCACATTCTCTAAGTCTATATCCAGCATCTGAAATTGAAAAAATGTACATATGTATAATAAAATTTTAAATAAAATTTAAATTAAAAAAATATTT
>NW_012027562.1:0-524 GCF_000956235.1 Wasmannia auropunctata
CGTGTTATTTAAAATTATATTTTTTAAAATTATTGATATAATTTTTTTTAACTTTAAAATAATATTAAAAAATTCTGTCCAGCGATAAAACGTTTACTGTATCTTATGTCATATTGTTTTGTCTTATTTATTAATACAATTGAAGCTAATAGATAGACTATAAAAGATTAGGATAAATGCAGATGTATCGGCGCATTATACATATGCCATTAAAGAAAGATTTGTTACACTTTCAATTTGTTATTTTTTCTATTAATGTATGATATCATATACGTATACTAAATTTATTTATACATTACTTTTTTGCACCAATTTATGTAATATTTAATCCTGGAAAAATTTTAAATAAGACAAAAAAAGAGAAGTTCCAGAATTAAATATTTAGCCTAATCAGATATAATCTATCTATTTTAAGTAACAGAGTCTGTGAAAAGAATTGTGGCTATTTGCTGTCCTATTACAGGGACAGTTATATATATAAAGTTTTGTATCAATACATATAAGTTTCACAGATTTGTTACCCC
>NW_012027562.1:544-1097 GCF_000956235.1 Wasmannia auropunctata
TCTACACGCGTCTAACGTCGACGAGGCTTTTTCATTCACGATCCAAAGACTTCTTCTAGCCGAAGCTAGGCATGGTAACAAGACGTTTGTGTACTAAGACAAGCGGACCTCGTTTTGGGGAGTCTTCCGCCCACGACTCGTGCAGATGATCGCGTTTAATCCAGCTTATCGGCTTGCTGGACGCTAATCCATCGAGACACAGAAGTGACTCAATGGACCGAAAAACGGAGCGAGAAGTGCGATAAACATTTTTTCGACGATCTCCAAAATCAGACCGTATCCCGTATCTTTTCACATACCGAATCTATCGCGAGAAGTATCGACGATATAACGCAATGTCAATTACAGGCGGCAGGGAGAAGCTGAAACAGAAATATGACATGATTTACGAAAAATTAAAATTTTCGGTAAAATAAATTTGAGAAATCTCGAACGAAGGGTATGCTACGAGAATAGTTTGAAGAAGAAATGTGTGAAAGAGAAATCAAGAGGAGTCCGTCAAAAATATATTGTGCGACATGTTGTTATTATATTATTAATGTCCTTTTTTATT
>NW_012027562.1:1117-1865 GCF_000956235.1 Wasmannia auropunctata
AATTTTAAGAAGCCTGCTGCAGGAAGGAATGAATCCCGAATCTTCAGGATTGCCCCCGGATAACAATCATTTCGGCAATAAATCAACGACTGTCGCCGTTTTCCATTTGTCATTGTGTAATGTAAGCATTACACAACAAGATCAAACCGATATATTAGTGATAGCATAAATGGGAAAACATTTGAAAAACGAATAAAATCTTTTCCCACAATTTATTTTTTCATTATTCCACGACATGACTTTATAAATTATATGGCCGTTGTCGCCAACTCGTGCCGAAACCATTGTTACCGGGAATCCGTGACAGAGAAAACTCGGGATTAATTCTGAATCTGGAACAGGTACTCTTAAATTTTCACGAGACGATAAAAAAGAACTCACTATTATAACGATTGTTACGATTTTTCGCCGTTCGTATTTCTTAACATTTATTTGATATGGAGGGACAATGAGACTATTATTGATATTATTAAAAATAATTAATTTTTTTTCTCAGTAAAAAAGCCTCGTTGAATTTCAAGAAGCCTGCTGCAGGAAGGAACAAATCCCGAATCTTCAGGATTGCCCCCGGATAACAATCATTTCGGCAATGAATCAACGACTGTCGCCGTTTTCCATTTGTCATTGTGTAATGTAAGCATTACACAACAAGATCAAACCGATATATTAGAGATAGCATAAATGGGAAAACATTTGAAAAACGAATAAAATCTTTTCCCACAATTTATTTTTTCATATTCCACGACAA
>NW_012027562.1:1885-2384 GCF_000956235.1 Wasmannia auropunctata
TTTCACATACCGAATCTATCGCGAGAAGTATCGACGATATAACGCAATGTCAATTACAGGCGGCAGGGAGAAGCTGAAACAGAAATATAACATGATTAACGAAAAATTATAATTTTCAGAAGAAGGACACTGTAAAATTTGGACCGAAGGGACCGCTATGAAAGAAAATTTGAAAGGGAAAATTAAGAAGGGCCCGTCAAAAATATATTCAGTGCGCGTTCATTACTATTATTCTGTCCAGATGAATATACCTTATTCGTTTATCATCTCGTGTCTCTGCTGCAGCTTCTCCATGGCACGTGCAATAGACATTGCGTTTTGCGCGTTTCGCGAAATCATGATTTAAATTAATTATCGTTGCAAGGGACACGGGACCGATTGTGAGATCGTTTCGAATGTCACCGACTTCTCGCATCACGTTTCTACACGCGTCTAACGTCGACGAGGCTTTCTCATTCACGATCCAAAGTCTTCTTCTAGCCGAAGCTAGGCATTGTAA
>NW_012027562.1:2404-3375 GCF_000956235.1 Wasmannia auropunctata
TTTATTTATACATTACTTTTTTGCACCAATTTATGTAATATTTAATCCTGGAAAAATTTAAAATAAGACAAAAAAAGAGAAGTTCCAGAATTAAATATTTAGCCTAATCAGATATAATCTATCTATTTTAAAGTAACAGATCTGTGAAAAGAATTGTGGCTATTTGCTGTCCTATTACAGGGACATTATATATATAAAGTTTTGTATCAATACATATAAGTTTCACAGATTTGTTACCCCATTTTATAAAAAAATGTTTCACTCACCAACTCGAAGCGCAACGGGCGGAGTTGTTCAGCCACGAAGCTGCGATGATACTGTAACACACAAATAAAAGATTTAAATTAAAACATTGTTCAAAATAATCAATGTCTTAAAAGACAATTCTTATGCGTATTAAATTAATTTAATTATAATTTGTCTTTTAATTAAATAATATATTTATTAATATAATTGTCTATGTCTTCAAAAAAATTTTATAAAAGAAATAAGTAAATTTTATAAATTACAAAGAAATTTCATTCAATTTTAATAAAATTTTAGATGATTTTTTTTTATTTGTAATTCCTTGTAATTTACTAAAATAAATCGCCCGAATAAATAAACAAAAACTTTTGATTTTATGCAAGTAAAAAAATGATATTTACCCCAAAGTTGCTCCGCCGGGGCCAGATGCCTTTCCTAAGCCTCCTCCTCCTCTCAGAACAATTGGATGTTGTTAGGTCTCCTTGTTGAATATTTGGATTGTCAAGTCCCCTGATTCAAATTAAAACAAAGTTCAGAAAATTTAATATTTCAAAAGATAATTCTTACGAATTCGAATATTTTCATTTTTTAATTAAATATATATATTTTTTAAATAATTATAAATTTATAATCTCATTAGTTTTCAATTACATGCTACTATATTAAGAACAGTACTCTATTATTACATAGATCCAAAATGATGTACTATTGTGCAGCAAACAATT
>NW_012027562.1:3395-4734 GCF_000956235.1 Wasmannia auropunctata
TTTCGGCAATAAATCGACGACTGTCGCCGTTTTCCATTTGTCATTGTGTAATTTAAGCATTACACAACAAGATCAAACCGATATATTAGTAATAGCATAAATGGGAAAACATTTGAAAAACGAATAAAATCTTTTCCCACAATTTATTTTTTCATTATTCCACGACATGACTTTATAAATTATATGGCCGTTGTCGCCAACTCGTGCCGAAACCATTGTTACCGGGAATCCGTGACAGAGAAAACTCGGGATTAATTCTGGATCTGGAACAGGTACTCTTAAATTTTCACGAGACGATCAAAAAAACTCACTACTATAACGATTGTTACGATTTTTCGCCGTTCGTATTTCTTAACATTTATTTGATATGGAGGGACAATGAGACTATTATTGATATTATTAAAAATAATTTAATTTTTTTCTCATTAAAAAGCCTCGTTGAATTTCAAGAAGCCTGCTGCAGGAAGGAACAAATCCCGAATCTTCAGGATTGCCCCCGGATAACAATCATTTCGGCAATGAATCAACGACTGTCGCCGTTTTCCATTTGTCATTGTGTAATGTAAGCATTACACAACAAGATCAAACCGATATATTAGAGATAGCATAAATGGGAAAACATTTGAAAAACGAATAAAATCTTTTCCCACAATTTATTTTTTCATTATTCCACGACATGACTTTATAAATTATATGGCCGTTGTCGCCAACTCGTGCCGAAACCATTGTTACCGGGAATCCGTGACAGAGAAAACTCGGAATTAATTCTGAATCTGTAGCAGGCACTCTCAAATTTCAACGAGACTATTAAAAAACCCCATTACGATATAACAATTGTTATGATTTCTCGCCATATGAGCGTATTTCTTAATATCTGATTCTAACAGAAAAGAACAACAGTGAGATTTCTTCGCTTTGGTAATTGCTTCTAAAAGTACAGAAACAATCAGCGATTAAAAATGTTCTCAACTATTGTCTTCAAACGGTTATGTATATTTATTAATGTATATGTTTAAGTATAAAACGCGTGCCTTCTTATCTATACTTTAAGGTTATAATTTTTAATTGGAAATATGAATAAACTCGCCTAGAGTGCGTTCGGTTAACAAGAACATGTATCATTATCAGTAATACGTGTTATTTAAAATTATATTTTTTAAAATTATTGATATAATTTTTTTTTAACTTTAAAATAATATTAAAAAATTCTGTCCAGCGATAAAACGTTTACTGTATCTTATGTCATATTGTTTTGTCTTATTTATTAATACAATTGAAACTAATAGATAGACTTTAAAAGATTAGGATATATGCAGATGTATCGGCGCATTATACATAT